>NW_011628056.1:270865-276800 GCF_000512975.1 Sesamum indicum | reverse complement strand
ATGCAAGTCAAGCTGACTTCTTTCTCAACCTTACTCCCTCCAAACCTAAACATGGGAGAGCATTCACATCATGCTTACTCCATGTCTTCCTCCTTCCAAACCTAGATCCGGATGAGCATTTACGAGAAGCTCAGGTTCCTCCGTCCAGACCTAGATGCGTATAAGCATTTATGTCAAGCTAACTTCATGTCTTCCTCTCTCCCAACATAGATGCAGATGCGCATTTATGTGAAAACTCACTTTATACGTTCCTCCATCAGAACCTAGGTGCAGATGAGCATGGATGTGCGTACTTCCTTGTCACATTCAACTTTTAGTTATTTTTAATAAGAGTATAACTCTACTAGATTTTGTCCTTGTTATTCCTTCAAATAGTTCCTTCTCACTCCAATTCTCTTCTATAGGTTCCCTTTATAGTGTAATATTAATAGTTATTTATAATTTTAGACTTCATATAGTAGCTTTGCATTTGAATGAAAACCATATCTCTAGCTTTCTCGAGTTTACACTTATCCAATATCTCGCGCCTAGAAAATGAATCCTTATGTTTTCACTTGAATTTTATATTTAAAAATAGCAATAAGAGGGCTAACATAGATGAGACTTGTATTTGCTACATTGGAGCTTGCTATTGGAAGAACCCTATGCTGCAAATCTCTTAAGATGAACAGCCCATTTATTTCACTGCCATATTAGACATTGCATTCTAGCTTGCTCTCGAACTTATTTTTTATTTTTCTCTACGTGTTTCTCCTCCTTGAGATAGTCACTTTTATCACATAGTCAATGATATGCTGCATATTGACTATTGTATAAGCTACCTAAAGATAGTGTAGTTAAATTACTTTCCTAGCCCATATTATTTGTTTCATAAAAAAGTTTTACCTATTGAAGTATTTGGATATCTGATGCAATTATTCGCTTAAAATTATAGAAAATATAAAACATGTACATTGTCTCTCCAAGAAAGCATGATTCATGCTAGAGTATAATGTTATATTATCCAATGATGTTGTTGGAATTTTTGGCCCATGCACCCCCCCCCCCCCCTTGGATGGCAGCCCCTGGCCCATTACCTGACCCGACCATTCTTCTACTTAACCCTATTCTTCCACTGTTCAGTCGGCGCCTCTTCCTCTCCCTCCTTTCTATCTCTGATTTTGTTCCTCTCAAGTTTCCATTGCTCTTGGAAATCCCTCATCATCTCACCTCTTTCTATCTATGTTCTCTGTGTTCTATTAGTATATATATATATTGGTCTTCTATGGTTTTAAAGAGATAGAACAACAACAAAACGAAAACCCCTTTTCGTGAAATAATTTTTGAGAATATTTGCTGAGTGTGAAAGAAACTTCTTAGTGGAATTTTAAGTGATTCAAAATGAAGCCTAAGTGGTCTCTTTATGGATCTTTGTGTCTTGGTGGCTTTGTGGTTTTTCTGCAACCATGTGGGTTGTCGGTCGGTGGTGGCACTTGGGCATTCGGTTGCCAGATCTGGCTCCTAAGCCGGTTACTTTACTACTTTCCGTACTATTATTATTCTATTATTCTTCTTTATTCATTGATATGAAATTATTGTATAAGGGTTTTCAAATTCACCATTATCTTTGTAAATATTGTTTCATTTGGGTTCATCACTTTGTGGAAAAATTCCCAATAGATCTCATCATATTATCTTCCACGATTCTTTGAAATTCCTCGCTGTTTCTATTTCTCCCTCTCTTGCTCCTTGTTTCTCGTTATCTTAGTGTGATGCCTATGTTTGTGTGCTTTATTGCTCTTCGACTTCTCTTGTATTTTCTCCCTTTGCATTTCTCCTCCTTGAAATGGTCCCTTTTATCACATAGTTGATGTTGTGCCTCATATTGAATGCATAAGTTAATTACCTGAACAAAGCATTATTAATTACTTTCCTAGCCCGTATTATTTGTTTGACTACAAAAGGTTTTACCTATTGAAGTATTTTGATATTTGATACTATTATCCGCTTAAAGATATACAAAATATAAAATTTGTACATTGTCACCTCCGAGAAATAATGAATCATATCGGAGTATTATATTATCAAGTGATCTGATCATATTATCTTCCACGATTCTTTAAAATTTTTGCTCTTTCTCTTGCACCTGGTCTTGATTCCCATTATCTTAGTGTGCATGTGCTTATGCATACATGGACACTATTAGTTACTCAATGTACCCCATATATAACATCTATTTCCTTTCAGTGACCCCAAAAAATAACGGTTCTAAGTCAAAAAGTATTATTTTTCCCTGTAACTACCTTCTTTTTAAAACAATGATGTGATGCATCTAACTTTCATTTAATATATCCTGCCTTTTTTGGTTTGTTGTTCTGCAGGTTATCCACTTTCGCTCCTGGGAAAGGCCTAAAAAGGATGAATTTTGTATACAACTGTGAGTTCAATAGAAGATAGACTTTTAATTCTAGAGTGTAATTTCCTATGTTATGATTGGTAATGTTGATCCACATAACGCTGCTATTCAAATTCCACTAATTATGAAGGTCAAAGCTTGATTCATATGATGAAGTTGTTAATAAAGTATCGAACCAACTCGGAGTTAATGATCTGTCCAAACTACGGCTTACATCAAACATTATCTACTCTCAGCGACCAAAAGCTCATCCTATAAGATATCGAGGAGCAGAAAACTTGTTAGAGATGCTGCTGCATTACGGACAAGTACGCATTCATACAACTCTAAGTCGGGGTTCATTTGATGAGGGTGTGAAACTAACAAAGCATTAATTTCTTGTTCAGCTTTCTGGTATTCTGCACATTGATGTAGGGGATATACCTCTGCCAGAATTGCAAGAGTTGAGAACCCACAAACTAGCTTTCAGCTATGCGGCAAACTCTGAAGTGAGTATTCATTCATAATTGGACTTTATTCTCCTATACAAGTGCATACATATGCAAGACTTGCAAAGTTATTATATATTTAGCAAACATTAAATATCTTATTTGTTTTGGTATGTATAGCTGGAAACTCACAGTATTAGGCTGCCAAAAGAAAGCACTGTGGGTGATGTGCTTGAGCATCTCAAGGACAAGGTAATATAGCTGACAAGTTATTACCGGGAGTCTGCGTGTGTGTTCCTAGAATTCTAAGATTTGTCGCTTAACATAGCGTTATATGATTTTTAACTGTTGCAATGTTTATATTAAATAGGTGAAACTTTCTCGTCCAAATGCAGAGCTCAGGTTGTTGGAAGTATTATCGCACAAGATCTATAAGGTCCTGAATCATTGCATCTTCTTTTTGTTTCATTCATTAGTTTCGTAATAATAATGTCAAAATAATATTTTTCTAAACATTTACTTAATAATCCAACTGAAATAGTTAAATTCAATTTATTTTATGTTGAAAAATCTTGTATGGGTTGACTACACACAAATTGCACGTGTCGGAGATATGCACTCTGACTTGGAAGTTGAGTCTCAGTACTTGCTAGGTTTTTGTATTTTGCCCATGTGCTCTTCACTTAGTAAATTGTATATTGTGTTTCCAAATGGATGTTAGAAATTTCTTATTCTAGCCTTCTATGCTTATTTTTTTAAGTTGCTGAAACTCCAAGTTCCTACAGATATTTCCTAATAGTGATAAGATCGCAACAATAAATGACATCGTTGGAATGTACGAGCAGAGGAGGTCTGTTTCTATCTCTATACATATGTGTGTCTATGCATAGAAATGCTTTCATTCTTCAGGTGATACACATAACAAAAAATATCTTGTTAATTGCTTGCCATGTTAGTACTGTGTCTTTGATAGGCTATGACACTTTTTCCTTTAAAATTGGATTCCCCATATGTTCATCTTTAATATCAACAATTTCTCCACTTTTATAATTTCTCATTGCAGATTCCAGAGGAAGAGAAATTTCTTGGACCACGTAAATGTTTGATCCATGTGTGTCACTTCATGCATGAGGATGCTCAAAACCAGACGGTAGTATTTCAGTTCGTTACTTCATAGTTTTCCTTAGATATTTGTACTCATTCTACCTCTGTATTTCAACTGCAAGTGCATCTCTTTCATTTTCTTCCTTTTAATTCTTATATATTCATTTTGCTTCTGGCAGCGAATTAAAACTCTAGGCGAGCCATTTTTATTAAAACATGGACACTATTAGTTACTCAATTGTATATCGATATGATTCATTGTTTCTCGGACGTGACAATGTATAAAATTTATATTTTGTATATTTTTAAGCAAATAATAGCATCAAATTTATATTCTGTTGAGAAACAAGTAATAGCGGCTACGAAAGCAATTAATTATGCTTTGTTCAGGCAATTAACGTATACAGTAGTGACTATGAGGCACAACATCGACTATGTGATAAAAGGGACCATTCCAAAGAGGAGAAATGCAAAGAGAGAAACTAAAAGAGAAGTCGAAGAGATATAAAGCATACGAACATAGGCATCACACTAAGATAACGAGAAACAAGAAGCCAAAGAGCGAGAAATAGAAAGAGTGAGGAATTAAAAAGAATCATGGAAGAAAATATGATGAGATCAGTTGGGAATTTATCCACAAAGTGATTAACCGAAATAAAATAATAACTACAGAGATAATGGTGGATTTGAAAACCTTATACTATAATATCACATCAAATGAACCCTGACTTAGAGTTATATAAATGCGTACTTGGTCGTAATGCAGCAGCATCTCTAACAAGTTTTTTACTCCTGGATATGTTATAGGATGAGCTTTTGGACGCTGAGAGTAGATATTGTGTAATGTAAGCCGTAGTTTGGACGGATCATCGACTCTGAGTTGGTTCGCTACTCTCTAGCAACTTCATCATATGAATCAAGCTTTGACCTTCACAATTAATGAAATTTGAATAGCAGCGTTAAGTTGATCAATATTACCAATCATAACATAGGAAATTACACTCTAGAATTTAAAATCTGTCTTTTATTGAACTCACAGTTGTAAACAAAATTCATCCTTTTCTGGCCTTTCCAATGAGCGAAAGTCGATAACCTGGATAGTTACAAACCAAAAAAGTCAAGATATATTAGATGAAACTTAGAAGCATCACATCATTGCTTTAACAAGAAGGTAGTTACGGGGAAAAAGAATACTTTTAGACTTAGAACCATTATTTTGAGGTCACTGAACGGAAATAGACGTTATAAATGCGATACATTGAGTAACTAATAGTGTCCAGGTACGCACATGCACATGCACACTAAGATAGTGGGTATCATGACCAGGTGCAAGAGAAAGAGCAAAAATTTTAAAGAGTCGTGGAAGATAATATGATGAGATCGCTCGATAATATTATACACCGATATGATTCATTGTTTCTAGAAGGTCAATATCTACAAAATTTATATTTTGTATATTTTTAAGCAAATAATAGTATCAAATTTATATTCTGCTGAGAAACAAATAATAGCGGCTAGGAAAGCAATTAATTAGGCTTGGTTCAGGCAATCGACGTATACAGTAGTCACTGTGAGGCACAACATCGACTACATGATAAAAGGGACCATTCCAAGGAGGAGAAATGCAAAGAGAGAAAATAAAAGAGAAGTCGAAAAGCAATAAAGGACACAAACATAGGCATCACACTAAGATAATGAGAAACATGAAGCCAAAGAGGGAGAAATAGAAAGAGTGAGGAATTACAAAGAATCATGGAAGACAATATGATGAGATCAGTTTGGGAATTTATCCACAAAATGATTAACCCAAATAAAATAATAACTACAGAGATAATGGTGGATTTGAAAACCCTTATACTATAATATCAGATCAAATGAACCCTGACTTAGAGTTGTATAAATGCGTACTTGGTCGTAATGCGGCAACATCTCTAACAAGTTTTTTACTCCTGGATATGTTATAGGATGAGCTTTTGGACGCTGAGAGTAGATATTGTGTAATGTAAGC
>NW_011628056.1:261481-270645 GCF_000512975.1 Sesamum indicum | reverse complement strand
TTCCAATGAGCGAAAGTCGATAACCTGGATAATTACAAACCAAAAAAGTCAAGATATATTAGATGAAAGTTAGAAGCATCACATCATTGCTTTAACAAGAAGTTAATTACGGGGAAAAAGAATACTTTTAGACCTAGAACCATTATTTTGAGGTCACTGAACGGAAATAGACGTTATAAATGGGATACATTGAGTAACTAATAGTGTCCAGGTACGCACATGCACATGCACACCAAGATAATGGGAATCAAGACCAGGTGCAAGAGAAAGAGCAAATATTTTAAAGAGTCGTGGAAGATAATATGATGAGATCGCTCGATAATATTATACACCGATATGATTCATTGTTTCTTGGAGGTGACAATCTACAAAATTTATATTTTGTATATTTTTAAGCAAATAATAGTATCAAATTTATATTCTGCTGAGAAACAAATAATAGCGCCTAGGAAAGCAATTAATTAGGCTTTGTTCAGGCAATCGACGTATACAGTAGTCACTATGAGGCACAACATCGACTATATGATAAAAGGGACCATTCCCTGGAGGAGAAATGCAAAGAGAGAAAATAAAAGAGAAGTCGACGAGCTATAAAGGACACAAACATAGGCATCACACTAAGATAACGAGAAACAAGAAGCCAGAGAGGGAGAAATAGAAAGAGTGAGGAATTACAAAGAATCATGGAAGAAAATATGATGAGATCGGTTGGGAATTTATCCACAAAGTGATGAACCCAAATAAAATAATAACTACTGAGATAATGGTGGATTTGAGAACCCTTGTACTATAATATCAGATCAAATGAACCCTGACTTAGAGTTGTATACATGCGTACTTGGTCGTAACAGATCAAATGAACCCTGACTTAGAGTTGTATACATGCGTACTTGGTCGTAATGCAACAGCATCTCTAACATGTTTTCTACTCCTCGATATGTTATAGGATGAACTTTTGGTCGCTGAGAGTAGATATTGTGTAATATAAGCCGTAGTTTGGACGGATCATCAACTCTGAGTTGGTTCGCTACTCTCTTAGCAACTTCATCATATGAATCAAGCTTTGACCTGCACAATTACTGAAATTTGAATAGCAGCGTTAAGCGGATCGATATTACTAATCATAACACAGGAAATTACACTTTAGAATTAAAAATCTGTCTTTTATTGAACTCAAAGTTGTAAACAAAATTCATCCTTTTCTGGCCTTTCCAATGAGCGAAAGTCGATAACCTGGATAATTACAAACCAAAAAAGTCAAGATATATTAGATGAAACTTAGAAGCATCACATCATTGCTTTAATAAGAAGGTAGTTACGGGGAAAAAGAATACTTTTAGACTTAGAACCATTATTTTGAGGTCACTGAACGAAAATAGACGTTATAAATGGGATATATTGAGTAACTAATAGTGTCCAGGTATGAACACGCACATGCACACTAAGATAATGGGAATCAGGACCAGGTGCAAGAGAAAGAGCAAAAGTTTTAAAGAGTCGTGGAAGATAATATGATGAGATCACTCAATAATATTATACATCGATATGAGTCATTGTTTCTCGGAGGTGACAATGTACAAAATTTATATTTTGTATATTTTTAAGCAAATAATAGTATCAAATTTATATTCTGCTGAGAAACAAATAATAGCGTCTAGGAAAGCAAATAATTATGGTTTTTTCAGGCAATTAACGTATACAGTAGTCACTATGAGGCACAACATCGACTATATGATAAAAGGGACCATTCCAAGGAGGAGAAATGCAAAGAGAGAAAATAAAAGAGAAGTCGAAGAGCAATAAAGGACACAAACATAGACATCACACTAAGATAACGAGAAACAATAAGCCAGAGAGGGAGAAATAGAAAGAACGAGGAATTTCAAAGAATCATGGAAGAAAATATTATGAGATCGGTTGGGAATTTATCCACAAAATGATGAACCAAAATAAAATAAAAACTACAGAGATAATGGTGGATTTGAAAACCCTTATACTATAATATCAGATCAAATGAACCCTGACTTAGAGTTTTATGAATACGTACTTTTGTAGTAATGCAGCAGCATCTCTAACAAGTTTTCTGCTCCTCGATATATTATAAGATGAGCTTTTGGATGCTGAGAGTAGATATTGTGTAATGTAAGCCGTGTTTGGACGGATTATCAACTCTGAGTTGGTTCGCTACTCTCATAGCAACTTCATCATATGAATCAAGCTTTGACCTTCACAATTAGTGAAATTTGAATAGTAGCGTTATGTGGATCAATATTACCAATCATAACATAAAAAAATACACTCTAGAATTAAAAATCTATCTTTCATTAAACTCACAACTGTAAACAAAATTCATCCTTTTCTAGCCTTTCCAAGGAGCGAAAGGCGATAACCTGGAAAATTACAAACCAAAAAAGTCAGGATATATTAGATGAAAGTTAGAAGCATCACATCATTGCTTTAACAAGAAGGTACTTACGGGGAAAAAGAATACTTTTAGACTTAGAACCTTTATTTTGGGGTCACTGAAAGGAAATAGACGTTATAAATGGGATACATTGAGTAACTAATAGTGTTCAGGTATGCACACACACATGCACGTGCACACTAAGATAATGAGAATAAAGACCAGGTGCAAGAGCAAGAGCAAAAATTCTAAAGAGTCGTGGAAGATAATATGATGAGATCATTCGATAATATTATACACCGATATGATTCATTGTTTCTCGGAGGTGACAATGTACACATTTTATATTTTCTATATTTTTAAGCAAATAATAGCATCAAATACCAAAATACTTTAATAGGTAAAACCTTTTGTAGAGATACAAAATAATATGGGCTAGGAAAGTAATTAATTATGCTTTGTTCATGCAATAAACATATACAATAGTCCATATGAGGCACAACATCAACTATGTGATAAAAGGGACCATTTCAAGGAGAAGAAATGCAAAGAGAGAAAATAAAAGAAAAGTCGAAGAGCAATAAAGAACACAAACATACGTATCACACTAAGATAACGAGAAACAAGGAGCCAAAGAGGGAGAAATTGAAAGAGAGAGGATTTTCAAAGAATCATGGAAGATAATATGATGAGTTTGGTTAGGAATTTATCCACAAAGTGATGAACCCAAATAAAATAATAACTACAGAGATAATGGTGGATTTCAAAACCCTTATACTATAATTTCAGATCAAATGAACCCCAACATACAGTTGTATGAATGTAAACTTGGCCGTAATGCAGCAGCATCTCTAACAAGTTTTCTACACCTCGATATGTTCTAGGATGAGCTTTCGGTCTCTGAGAGTAGATATTGTGTAATTTAAGTTGTAGTTTGGACAGATCATTGACTCCGAGTTGGTTTGCTACTGTCATAACAACATCATCATATGAATCAGGCTTTGACCTTCACAATTAGTGAAATTTGAATACCAGCGTTAAGTGGATCAATATTTCCAACCATAACAATAGAAAATTACAATCTATAATTAAAAAGTCTGTCTTTTATTGAACTCACAGTTGTAAACAAAATTCATCCTTTTCAGGCCTTTCCAAGGAGCGAAAGTGGATAACCTGCAGAATTACAAACCAAAAAAGTCAGGATATATTAGATGAAAGTTAGAAGCATCACATCATTGCTTTAACAAGAAGGTAGTTATGGGGAAAAAGAATATATTGGGGTCACTGAAAGGAAATAGAGGTTATAAATCGGATACATTGAGTAACTAATAGTGTCCAGGTCTGCACACGCACATGCACACTAAGATAATGGGAATCAAGACCAGGTGCAAGAGAAAGAGAAAAAATTTTAAAGAGTCGTGGAAGATAATATGATAAGATCACTCGAAAGTATTATACACCGATATGATTAATTGTTTCTCGGAGGTGGCAATGTACAAATTTTATATTTTGTATATTTTTGAGCAAATAATAGCATCAAATACCAAACTACTTTAATAGGTAAAACGTTTTGAAGAGAACCAAATAATATGGGCTAGGAAAGTAATTAATTATGCTTTGTTCAGGCAATTAACGTATACAATAGTCAATATGAGGCACAACATCGACAATGTGATAAAAGTGACCATTTTAAGGAGGAGAAATGCAAAGAGAGAATATAAAAGAGAAGTCAAAGAGCAATAAAGAACACAAAAATAGGCCACACACTAAGATAACGAGAAACAAGGAGCCAGAGAGGTTGAAATAGAAAGAGCGAGGAATTTCAAAGAACCATAGAAGATAATATGATGAGTTCGGTTGGGAATTTATCCACAAAGTGATGAACCCAAATAAAATAATAACTATAGAGATAATGGTGGATTTGCAAACCCTTGTACAATAATTTCAGATTAAATGAACCCCAACATAGAGTTGTATGAATGTAAACTTGGCCATAACGCAGCAGCATCACTAACAAGTTTTCTACACCTCGATATGTTCTAGGATGAGCTTTTGGTCTCTGAGAGTAGATATTGTGTAATGTAAGTTGTAGTTTGGACGGATCATCGACTCCGAGTTGGTTTGCTACTGTCTTAATAACTTCATCATATGAATCAAGCTTTGACCTTCACAATTAGTGAAATTTGAATACCAGCGTTAAGTGGATCAATATTACCAATCATAACATAGAAAGTTACACTCTAGAATTAAATGTTTATCTTTTATTGAACTCATAGTTGTAAACAAAATTCATCCTTTTCAAGCCTTTCCAAGGAGCGAAAGTGGATAACCTGCAGAATTACAAACCAAAAAAGTCAGGATATATTAGATGAAAACCAAAAAAGTCAGGATATATTAGATGAAAGTTAGAAGCATCACATCATTGCTTTAACAAGAAGGTAGTTCCGGGGAAAAAAAATACTTTTAGACTTAGAACCATTATTTTGGGGTCACTGAAAGGAAATAGATGTTATAAATGGGATACATGGAGTAACTAAGAGTGTCCAGGTATGAACACGTACTTGCACACTAAGATAATGGGAATCAAGACCAGGTGCAAGAGAAAGAGAAAAAATTTAAAGAGTCGTGGAATATAAAATGATAAAATCACTCGAAAGTATTATACACTGATATGATTCATTATATCTCGGAGGTGGCAATGTACAAATTTTATATTTTATATATTTTTAAGAAAATAATAGTATCAAATACCAAAACAGTTCAATAGGTAATACGTTTTGTAGAGAAAGAAATAATACGGGCTAGGAAAGTAATTAATTATGCTTTGTTCAGGCAATTAACGTTTACAATAGTCAATATGAGGCACAACATCGACTATGTGATAAAAGGGACCATTTCAAGGAGTAGAAATGCAAAGAGTGAAAATAAAAGAGAAGTCGAAGAGCAACAAAGAACACAAAAATGGGCATCACACTAACATAAGGAGAAACAAGGAGCCAGAGAGGGACAAATAGAAAGAGCAAGGAATTTAAAAGAATCATGGAAGATAATATGATGAGTTTAGTTAGAAATTTATCCACAAAGTGAAGAACCCAAATAAAACAATAACTACATAGGTAACGGTGGAATTGAAAACCCTTACACAATAATTTCAGATCAAATGAACCCCGCCTAAGAGTTGTATGAATGAGTACTTCATCGTATTGCAGCAGCATCTCTAACAAGTTTTCTACACCTCAATATTTTCTAGGATGAGCTTTTGGTCTCTGAGAGTAGATATTGTGTAATGTAAGCCGTAGATTTGACGGATCATTGGCTCCGAGTTGGTTTGCTACTCTCTTAACAACTTCATCATATGAATCAAGCTTTGACCTTCACAATTAGTGAAATTTGAATAGCAGCGTTAAGTGGAACAATATTTCCAACCATAACATAGGAAATTACAATCTAGAATTAAAAGTCTGTGTTTTATTGAACTCACAGTTGTAAACAAAATTCATCCTTTTCAGGCCTTTCCAAGGAGAAAAAGTGGATAACCTGCAGAATTACAAACCAAAAAAGTCAGGATATAGTTCATAAAAGTTAGAAACATCACATCATTGCTTTAACAAGAAGGTAGTTATGGGGAAAAAGAATACTTTTAGACATAGAACCATTATTTTGTGGTCACTGAAAGGAAAACAAATGTTATAAATGGGATACATAGAGTAACTAATAGTGTCCAGTTATGCACACGCACATGTACACTAAGATAATGGGAATCAAGACCAGGTGCAAGAGAAAGCGAAAAAATTTAAAGAGAAGTGGTAGATAATATGATAAGAGCACTCGAAAATATTATACACCGATATGATTCATTGTTTCTCGGAGGTGGCAATGTATAAATTTTATATTTTTTATATTTTTAAGAAAATAATAGCATCAAATACCAAAAGACTTCAATAGGTAAAATGTTTTGTAGAGAAACAAATAAAAAGGGCTAGGAAAGTAATTAATTATGCTTTGTCCAGGCAATTAACGTGTACAGTAGTCAATATAAGGCACAACATCGATTATGTGATAAAAGGGACCATTTCAAGGAGGAGAAATGCAAAGAGAGAAAATAAAAGAGAAGTCGAAGAGCAATAAAGAACACAAAAATAGGCATCACACTAAGATAACGAGAAACAAGGAGCCAGAGAGAGACAAATAGAAAGAGCGAGGAATTTCCAAGAATCATGTAAGATAATATGATGAGTTCGGTTGGGAATTTATCCACAAATTGATGAACCCAAATAAAAGAATAACTACAGAGAAAATGGTGGATTTGAAAACCCTTATACAATAATTTCATATCAATTGAACACTGACTTAGAGTTGTATGAATGTGAACTTGGTCGTAATGCAGCACTATCTCTAACAAGTTTTCTACTCCTTGATATTTTCTAGGTCTCTAAGAGTAGATATTGTGTAATGTAAGCTGTAGTTTGGACGGATCATCGACTCCGAGTTGGTTTGCTACTCTCCTACCAACTTCATCATATGAATCAAGCTTTGACCTTCACAATTTGTGAAATTTGAATAGCAGCGTTAAGTAGATCAATATTACAAATCATAACATAAGAAATTACAATCTAGAATTAAAAGTCTGTCTTTTATTGAACTCACAGTTGTAAACAAAATTCATCCATTTCGGGTCTTTCCAAGGAACGAAAGTGGATAACCTGCAGAAATACAAACAAAAAAAGTCAGGATATATTAGATGAAAGTTGGAAGCATCACATCATTACTTTAACAAGAAGTTAGTTACGGGGAAAAAGAATACTTTTAGACTTAGAACCATTATTTTGGGGTCACTAAAAGGAAATAGATGTTATAAATGGGATACATTGAGTAACTAATAGTGTCCAAGTATGAACACGCACATGCACACTAAGATAATGGGAATCAAGACCAGGTGCAAGAGAATGAGAAAAAAATTTAAAGAGTCGTGGAAGATAATATGATGAGATCACACGAAAATATTATACGCCGATATGATTCATTGTTTCTCGGACCTGGCAATGAACAAATTTTATATTTTTTATATTTTTAAGCAAATAATAGCAAAAAATACCAAAATACTTCAATAGGTAAAACGTTTTGTAGAGAAACAAATAATACGGGCTAGGAAAGTAATTAATTAAGCATTGTTTAGGCAATTAACGTATACAATAGTCAATATGAGGCACAACATCGATTATGTGATAAAAGGGACCATTTCAAGGAGGAGAAATGCAAAGAGAGAAAAAAAAAAGAGAAGTCGAAGAGCAATAAAGAACACAAACATAGGAATCAGACTAATATAACGAGAAATAAGGAGTCAGAGAGGGAGAAATAGAAAGAGCGAGGAATTTCAAAGAATCATGGAAGATAATATGATGAGATCGGTTGGGAATTTATCCACAAAGTGATGAAACTAAATAAAACAATAACTACAGAGATAATGGTGGATTTGAAAACCATTATACAATAATTTCAACTCAAATGAACCCCGACTTAGAGTTGTATGAATGCATACTTGGTCGAAATGCAGCAGCATCTCTAACAAGTATTCTACTCCTCGATATGTTATAGGATGAGCTTTTTGTCGCTGAGAGTAGATATTGTGTAATGTAAGTCGTAGTTTGGACGGATCATCGACTCGGAGTTGGTTCGCTAGTCTCTTAACAACTTCATCATATGAATCAAGCTTTGAACTTCACAATTAGTGAAATTTGAATAGCAGCGTTAAGTGGATCAATATTACCAATCATGACATAGGAAATTACACTCTAGAATTAAAAGTCTGTCTTTTATTGAACTCACAGTTGTAAACAAAATTCATCCTTTTTAGGCCTTTCCCAGGAGCAAAAGTCGATAAGCTGCAAAATTACAAACCATAAAAGTCAAGATATATTAGATGAAAGTTAGAAGCATCAAATCATTGCTTTAACAAAAAGGTAGTTACGGGAAAAAAGAATACTTTTAGACTTAGAACCATTATTTTTGGGTCACTGAAAGGAAATAGACGTTATAAATGAGATACATTGAGTAACTAAAAGTGCACAGGTATGCACACCCACATGCACACTAAGATAATGGGAATCAAGACTAGGTGCAAGAGAAAGAGCAAAAATTTTAAAGAGTCGTGGAAGATAATATGATGAGATCACTCGATAATATTATTCACCGATATGATTCATTGTTTCTCGGAGGTGACAATGTACAAATAATATATTTTGTATATTTTTAAGCAAATAATAGCATCAAATACCAAAATACTTCTATAGGTAAAACCTTTTGTAGAAAAATAAATAATAGCGGCTAGGAAAGCAATTAATTACGCTTTGTCCAGGGAATTAACGTGTACAGTAGTCACTATGAGGCACAACATTGACTATGTGATAAAAGGAACCATTTGGAGGAGGAGAAATGCAAAGAGAGAAAATAAAAGAGAAGTCGAAGAGCAATAAAGAACACAAACATAGGCATCACACTAAGATAATGAGAAACAAGGAACCAGAGAGGGAGAAAAAGAAAGAGCGAGGAATTTCAAAGAATCATGGAAGATAATATGATAAGATCGGTTGCGAATTTACCCACAAAGTGATGAACCCAAATAAAACAATAACTACAGAGATAATGGTGGATTTGAAAACCCTTATACAATAATTTTAGATCAAACGAACCCCGACTTAGAGTCGCATGAACGCGTACTTGGTCGTAATGCAGCAACATCTCTTACAAGTATTCTACTCCT
>NW_011628056.1:240438-256998 GCF_000512975.1 Sesamum indicum | reverse complement strand
CTTTGACCTTCACAATTATTGAAATTTGAATAGCAGCATTAAGTGGATCCATATTACCAATCATAACATAGGAAATAACACTCTAGAATTAAAAGTCTATCTTTTATAGAACTCACAGTTGTAAACAAAATTCATCCTTTTCAGGCGTTTCCAAGGAGCGAAAGTGGATAATCTGCAGAATTACAAACCAAAAAGGTCAGGATATATTAGATGAAAGTTAGAAGCATCACATTATTTCTTTAACAAGAAGGTAGTTACGGGGAAAAAGAATACTTTTAGACTTAGAACCATTATTTTGGTGTCACTGAAAGGAAATAGACGTTATAAATGGGGTACGTTGAGAAACTAATTGTTTCCAGGTATGCACACCCACATGCACACGAAGATAATGGGAACCAAGACCAAGTGCAAGAGAAAGAGCAAAAATTTTAAAGAGTCGTGGAGGATAATATGATGAGATCACTTGATAATATTATACACCGATATTATTCATTGTTTCTCGGAGGTGACAATGTACACATTTTATATTTTGTATATTTTTAAGCAAATAATAGCATCAAATATCAAAATACGTCAATAGGTAAAACCTTTTGTAGAGAAAGAAATAATACGGGCTAGGAAAGTAATTAATTATGCTTTGTTCAGGCACTTAACGTATACAATAGTCAATATGTGGCACAACATCGACTATGTGATAAAAGGAACCATTTGGAGGAAGAGAAATGCAAAGAGAGAAAATAAAAGAGAAGTCGAAGAGCAATAAAGAACACAAACATAGGCATCACAATAATATAACGAGAAACAAGGAGTCGGAGAGGGAGAAATAGAAAGAGCGAGGAATTTCAAAGAATCATGGAAGATAATATGATGAGATCGGTTGGGAATTTATCCACAATGTGATGAAACTAAATAAAACGATAACTACAGAGATAATGGTGGATTTGAAAACCATTATACAATAATTTCAACTCAAATGAACCCCGACTTAGAGTTGTATGAATGCATACTTGGTCGAAATGCAGCAGCATCTCTAACAAGTTTTCTACTCCTCGATATGTTATAGGATGAGCTTTTTGTCGCTGAGAGTAGATATTGTGTAATGTAAGTCGTATTTTGGACGGATCATCGACTCGGAGTTGGTTCGCTAGTCTCTTAACAACTTCATCATATGAATCAAGCTTTGAACTTCACATTTAGTGAAATTTGAATAGCAGCATTAAGTGGATCAATATTACAAATCATGACATAGGAAATTACACTCTAGAATTAAAAGTCTGTCTTTTATTGAACTCACAGTTGTAAACAAGATTCATCCTTTTTAGGCCTTTCCCAGGAGCGAAAGTCTATAACCTGCAGAATTACAAACCAAAAAAGTCAAGATATATTAAATGAAAGTTAGAAGCATCACATCATTGCTTTAACAAAAAGGTAGTTACGGGAAACAAGAATACTTTTAGACTTAGAACCATTATTTCTGGGTCATTGAAAGGAAATAGATGTTATAAATGAGATACATTGAGTAACTAATAGTGTACAGATATGCACACCCATATGCACACTAAGATAATGGGAATCAAGACCAGGTGCAAGAGAAAGAGCAAAAATTTTAAAGAGTCGTGGAAGATAATATGATGAGATCACTCGATAATATTATACACCGATATGATTCATTGTTTCTCGGAGGTGACAATGTACAAATAATATATTTTGTATATTTTTAAGCAAATAATAGCATCAAATACCAAAATACTTCTATAGGTAAAACCTTTTGTAGAAAAATAAATAATAGCGGCTAGGAAAGCAATTAATTACGCTTTGTCCAGGGAATTAACGTGTACAGTAGTCACTATGAGGCACAACATCGACTATGTGATAAAAGGAACCATTTGGAGGAGGAGAAATGCAAAGAGAGAAAATAAAAGAGAAGTCAAAGAGCAATAAAGAACACAAACATAGGCATTACACTAAGATAATGAGAAACAAGGAACCAGAGAGGGAGAAAAAGAAAGAGCGAGGAATTTCAAAGAATCATACCAGAGAGGGAGAAAAAGAAAGAGCGAGGAATTTCAAAGAATCATGGAAGATAATATGATAAGATCGGTTCCGAATTTACCCACAAAGTGATGAACCCAAATAAAACAATAACTACAGAGATAATGGTGGATTTGAAAATCCTTATACAATAATTTTAGATCAAACGAACCCCGACTTAGAGTCGCATGAACGCGTACTTGGTCGTAATGCAGCAACATCTCTTACAAGTATTCTACTCCTCGATATGTTATAGGATGAGCTATTGGTCGCTGAGAGGAGATATTGTGTAATGTAAGCCGTTGTTTGCACGGATCATCAACTCCGAGTTGGATCACTACGCTCATAACAACTTCATCTTATAAATCAAGCTTTGACCTTCACAATTATTGAAATTTGAATAGCAGCGTTAAGTGGATCTATATTACCAATCATAACATAGGAAATAACACTCTAGAATTAAAAGTCTATCTTTTATAGAACTCACAGTTGTAAACAAAATTCATCCTTTTCAGGCGTTTCCAAGGAGCGAAAGTGGATAACCTACAGAATTACAAACCAAAAAAGTCAGGATATATTAGA
Source organism: Sesamum indicum (assembly GCF_000512975.1). Classification (NCBI taxonomy): domain Eukaryota; kingdom Viridiplantae; phylum Streptophyta; class Magnoliopsida; order Lamiales; family Pedaliaceae; genus Sesamum; species Sesamum indicum. Next base: position 254,385 of record NW_011628056.1, on the reverse strand, counting down.
TGAAAGTTAGAAGCATCACATTATTTCTTTAACAAGAAGGTACTTACAGGGAAAAAGAATACTTTTAGACTTGGAACCATTATTTTGGGGTCACCGAAAGGAAATAGACGTTATAAATGGGGTACGTTGACTAACTAATAGTGTCCAGGTATGCACACCCACAAGCACACGAAGATAATGGGAACCAAGACCAGGTGCAAGAGAAAGAGCAAAAATTTTAAAGAGTCGTGGAGGATAATATGATGAGATCACTTGATAATATTATACACCGATATTATTCATTGTTTCTCGGAGGAGACAATGTACAAATTTTATATTTTGTATATTTTTAAGCAAATAATAGCATCAAATATCAAAATAATTCAATAGGTAAAACCTTTTGTAGAGAAAGAAATAATACGGGCTAGGAAAGTAATTAATTATGCTTTGTTCAGGCACTTAACGTATATAATAGTCAATATGAGGCACAAAATCGACTCTGTGATAAAAGGAACCATCTGGAGGAAGAGAAATGCAAAGAGAGAAAATAAAAGGGAAGTCGAAAAGCAATAAAGAAAACAAACATAGGCATCACACTAAGATAATGAGAAACAAGGAGCTAGCGAGGGAGAAATCAAAAGAGCGAGGAATTTTCAAGAATCATGGAAGATAATATGATGAGATCTGTTGGGAATTTATCCACAAAGTGATGAACCCAAATAAAACAGTAACTACATAGATAATGGTGGATTTGAAAACCCTTATACAATAATTTCAGATCAAATCAACCCCGACTTAGAGTGTATGAATGCGTACTTGGTCGTAATGCAGCAGCATCTCTAACAAGTTTTCTAGTCCTCGATATGTTATAGGATGAGCTTTTGGTCGATGAGAGTAGATATTGTGTAATGTAAGCCGCAGTTTGGATGGATCATCGACTCCGAGTTGGTTTGCTACTCTCTTAACAACTTCATCATATGAATCAAGCTTTGACCTTCACAATTAGTGATATTTGAATAGCAGCATTAAGTGGATCAATATTACCAATCATAACATAGGAAATTACTCTCTAGAATGAAAAGTTTGTCTTTTATTCAACTCACAGTTGTAAACAAAATTCATCCTTTTCAGACCTTTCCAAGCAGCGAAAGTGGATAACCTGCAGAATTACAAACATCGACTATGTGATTAAAGGGACCATTTCAAGGAAGAGAAATGCAAAGAGAGAAAATAAAAGAGAAGTCGAAGAGCAAAAAATCACACTAACATAGGCATCACACGAGGATAACGAGAAACACGGAGCAAGAGAGGGAGAAATAAAAATAGCGAGGAATTTCAAAAAATCATGGAAGATAATATGATGAGATCCGTTGGGAATTTATCCACAAAGTGATGAACCCAAATAAAACATTAACTACAGAGATAATGGTGGATTTGGAAACCCTTATACAATAATTTCAGATCAATGAATAAAGAAAGAATAACTAAAAAATAGCAATACGAAAAGCAGTAAAGTAATTGGCTCAGGAGCCAAATCTGGTAACCGATTGCCCAAGCGCCACCACCGGCCTACAACCGTCATGGTTGCAAAAAACCCACAAAGCCACCATGACACAAAGATCTACAAATAGACCACTTAGGCTTCATTTAGAATCACTCAAATTTCCACTAAAAAGTTTCTCTCACACTCAGCAAATATTCTGACAAAGTATTTCACGAAAAGGGGTTTTAGTTTTTCTGTTGTTCTATCTCTTTAAAACCACAGAAGACCAATATATATATACACAGATAGAATACAGAGAATAGAGATAGAAAGAGGTGAGGTGATGAGAGATTTTCAAGAGCATTGGAAACTTGAGAGGAACAAAACAAGAGATAGAAAGGAGGGAGAGGAAGAGGCATCGGCTGAATAGTGGAAGAATAGGGTTAAGTAGAAGAAGGGTTGGGTCAGGTAATGGGCCGGGCAGCAAGTGGGCAGCCATCCAACTTGTGGGAGGGGGGGGAGCATGGGCCACAAAATCCAACAACGTCATTGGATAATATAACATTATACACCAGAATGAATCATTCTATCTCGTAGAGACAATGTACATGTTTTATATTTTCTATAATTTTAAGCAAATAAGTGCATCAGATATCCAAATACTTCAACAGGTAAAACTTTTTTATGAAACAAATAATATGGGCTGGGAAAGTAATTTAACTACGCTATCTTTAGGTAGCTTATACAATAGTTAATATGCAGCACATCACTGAGCATGTGATAAAAGGGACTATCTCAAGGAGGAGAAACATGTAGAGAAAAATAAAAGATAAGTTCGAGAGCAAGCAAGAACGCAAATGTCTAATATGGCAGTGCAATAAATGTCTAATCTTAAGAGATTTGCATCATAGGGTTCTTGCAATAGCAAGCTCCAATGTGGCAAATACGAGTCTCATCTATGTTAGCCGTCTTATTGCTATTTTTAAGTATAAAATTCAAGTAAAAACATAACAATTCATTTTCTAGGCACGAGATATTGGATAAGCATAAACTCGAGACAGCTAAAAGATATGGTTTTCAATCAAATGGAAAGCTACTATATGAAATCTAAAAAATTATAAATAACTATTGGTATTACACTACAAAGGGAATCTATAGAAGAGAATTTGAGTGAGAATTAACTACTTGAAATAATAACAAGGACAACTCTTGTAGAGATATACTCTCAAGGTTAGAAGGAAGTATGCACGTGCATGCTCATCTGCACCTAGGTCCAAATGGAGGAACGTATAAAGTGAGTTTTGACATAAATGCGCATCCGCATCTACGTCGGAAGAGAGGAAGACATGAAGTGAGCTTGACGTATTATCCGCATCTAGGTCTGGAGGAAGGAACCTAAGCTTGTCGTAAATGCTCATCCACATCTCGGTTTGGAGGGAGGAAGACATGGAGTAAGTGTGACGTGCATGCTCATCCGCATCTAAGTTCAAGGGGAGGAAGGTGAGAAAAAGGTGAGCTTGTCTTGCATGGTAATCGGCATCTAGGTCTAGATGGTGTAAGTGTGACGTACGTGCTCATTCGCGTCTAACCCCGGAGGGAGGAAACTGAAAAAGTAGTGAGCATGATGTGCATGCTCTCCTGTGTTTAGGTTTGGAGGGAGGAAGGTTGAGAAAGAAGTCAGTTTAACTTGCATGCTCATCCATGTCTAGGTTCGGAGGGAGGAAAGTACGAGAGGTTTCATATTTCTCTAAATTTGATTAACTAATTCAACAGTTAGACATTAACAACCTATTTCTACACGGTTATGCTCATGCTTGGCCTATTCAGCAGTTAGACATTAACAACGCATTTCTACACGGTTATCTTAAGGAAGACATATTCATGTTGCCCCCTAAAGGATATGATGTTTCTCCCAACTTGGTGTGCAAATTACAACAATCTTTATACAACCTAAAGCAAGCTTCGCGCTAGTGGAATGCAGAGTTCACTTTGAAGCTTGTTACTTATGGATTCGCTAAATCTGTCCACGATCTCTGCTTATTTGTCAAGCCTTCATGCTCGAGTCTTATGGCTTTACTCGTCTATGTAGATGATTTGTATGCAGAGGTGTGTGTAAGAAGCGAGGATGAGTTGAGTAGAGCAAATAAAATCGTTCAACGATGTAGGACATTGAGAAATTCTCATTACAGGTCCCTTTCTTGATGATATTGATTAGGTTAAGCGGTACCTTCACAAATTGTTCATTATTAAAGACATGGGAGATGCGAGGTACTTTCTTGGACTTGAAATCGCTCGTAGTGCTTCAAGACTTTATGTGGCACAGACGAAATATGCGATGGACATTATCAAGGAAACTGGGTTGGATCAAGCAAAATCTGCGTCTAGTCCATTTCCCTCTGGTTTGAAGCTAGCTGCTAGCTCTGGTCCCATTCTCTCGCGTCCTGATTCTTATCAAAGATTGGTTGGCCGATTACTTTATCTTGGCTTCACGCGACCGGGTGTTTCCTAATCAGTACAGCAGCTTAGTCACTACCTAAATCAACCTTGTGACTCGCATTGGAAGGCAGCATTGCCATGTGGTTCGTTATCTCAAGGGATCTCCCTCCAAAGGATTGTATTTTCTAGCTAGTAATTCCTTGGCTCTTCGTGCATTCTGTGACGCTGATTGGGCGTGTTGCCCGGACACTAGGCGTTCTCTCACAGAATCTGTGTCTGCCTTGGTGATGCGTTGGTATCGTGGAAAACCAAGAAGTAGTCACCATTTCTCGTTCCACTGCTGAGTCTGAATATAAGAGTTTGGCTTCGACTGTTGGTGAACTTCGTTGGATGTCATACATTCTCTCCGATTTCAGCATTCCTATCTCACTGCCTATTTATTTGTTTTGTGATAATAAGGCCACGTTACATATTCTAGCTAACCTGGTCTTCCACGAGCGTACGAAGCACATCGAATTAGACTGTCATCTCGTTCGAAATGCCTTCAAGGATTGTTTTATTTCTCCTTCCTTTGTTCCTGGTTTTATGCAATTGCTTGATGTATTTACCTCCAACTTGGGCCTGGTGTCTCTCGATCCCCGTCCCACTTGTGGGGGGACTGTTGAGTTGATCATCTCCATTTGCAGCAGCAATGTAAGCAGCAACAACAGCTAAACCAACAATAGCAGTAGCTTGAGGAAATAGACGCAGACATTGGCATTTTGGACGCTGGATGAGATATTTTAATTAAATTGCATTTGAAAAACTTGTCTTCTTTATTTTGTTTGTTCTGTTACTTATGTGGCCTGCCTTGTCATTTATTCGAATTGTCATTGGGCCAGCTCTTTGCCCACATGGTTAGTTTGTTACATTGGCAGTTAGCTTATGTGGACGGAATATATATAAGTCAGGAGAGTCGTCATTTTTATTGTAAAGCTTAAAGAACAGTAAAATGTCATCACTTTCTTTATCAGGGAGAGGGCCGGCGCAAAAATTCTTAATCATAGTACAAAAATTTAATAAGACCAATGATGTAAAAAAAGGCCTTCAAAGCTCATTTACTGCATACATTTGGAATTATCATGAATTACATGAGCACGCTCTATTTGTCATCGTTGGGATTGTTACTTGATAACCTCTTTAAATGGCTGACTTACAATCATATAACAATCTGAAATATTGATACAGTCATATGGATAACATTCAAAATGTTAAGTGCCTTCAATTTAGTACCCATCAAACGGTGTCGATCAAAATCAAAAGCAGAGCCAATCAACAAACCCTAATCACGCCTTCCACATATGTTTCTATCTGCAAGTTTCCTCTTTTTTTTTAATACTTATATATTTTTAGTTTTACAGACATTTTATATAAATGGGATGATTATAGAATCCTTCATTAAAATTTGATGTAATTATATATAAACTGTCTGTAGATTGAAAAATTACATTTAGCAACAATATCTTTTATTTTCATTCAATAATTTAATCCCTCTATTAGTCAAAATTCATAGAATTTTCTTATATATTAGTAAAAGATATTGGAATGGAAAACTATATTTATCCGCGAATGACATACTACTTATTGTAGGTCAATAAATTTTTTTTGGCAAAACAACCTTTATAAAGGTGAAGATATACCTCCTCACATGCATTAGCATGCGTGAAGATGAATAAGAGTAGTTTAAATAGAAAAAAATTATTTGACCTACAATTCTTCAGTAATAAGCCAATCAAAGGTAAATCTGGATTTTTATTCAATTTTGTTCTGCTAATATCTGCACATTTGATGAATGTTGACTAACGGGAAGAACTATTTGTTAGATGATAATAAAATCAGAAGTACTAGATGTAATTTTTCAAATCACATAAAGTCTACGTATAATTATACCAAACTTAAAGAAAAGGCGGTCCAATTATCCCTAAATAAATACATATTTAATACTATAATGTAAAATATATTAGAATTGCGTTCAATGAATATCTTATTTTTTGGATTCTATTAAATAATCTGATAATTTAACTTATATATTTACTAAAGTTATGATTAATAAATGATTTAGTATTTTTTATGTTGTTCTATACATTGAGATATAATACTACTTGTTCTTCTATTTTATTTTACATAATTAACAAATAATAATTTAAATTGCTATAGCAGTATCTTAATTATTTCATAATCAGTTTGGTTTTATTTTTAGAAAATTATGTTTTCAATTACATATATATTTATATTATTAAACAATTTTGTTATATAATTAATACAAAAAACAAAACATTTGTAAGATAATCTTCTTTATAGTAATGAAAAATTCCAAGAAATACTGAATATTTTTTATATGTTTTATACTTTATTAATGAAATTTGTAAATTAGCAAGTTATGTATAAATATTTACATAATTTAATTTGTATCTTTACACATCTTTCCTAACTAAACTAATCTATTTTGTATAATTAGCATAAGTAAGAAGTTTTTAAAATTTTATATTTTGTATTAATCGATTAGTAAAAATATTTAAGATTATTATACATTCAATTTCATATCAATTGCCATTATACTTTCATAATTAATTATTGCCATTATTCTTTCATAATTTATTAACTACTTTTGATTAAGAAATGTGTATATATATAAAAGTATTTTTATGATTAAACATAAGGTAAATCTTTCTTTTGTTTGTGTAATATGTTTAATAAATATTCTTAAATACATTAATGTTTTAAAGTTATCTTCCCAATCAAAATTTTAAATTTTCTTAATAAATAACCTTGAGTTTGAACTTAGTTTTTCCTTTTCAAGTTATGTCGAGCCCGAACTTGAATTTGAATCTTAAAATTTTGTCGAACTCATACCCTTACAATTACCCAAAAGAAAATAGAAAACACGAAGCCAAAAGCTATATATTACCCAACACGACTCGAACTACATTTTCTATTATAATTCTTATTGCATGTTCAATTTTGTTTCACATATACATATCACGTGTATAAAGATTATGTTATTAACTTTATCTAGGGAAAAGATTTTATACACGTCAAAATATATATGTGAAACTAAATAGAAGATGCAACAGGAGTAAAAAATCCAATGTGAACACAATCAGAAAAAACCGCATAATGATGTGGCAAAAGTGATAAAAAATATAATTAAGAGCATAAGATGTTTACGGTGTAGGACTCCTCTAGGAGTGTCAATGGCCGATTAGGATGATGAGTTTTATTTTGGCGCTTTCCCCATAGCCAAAAATGTTGGAAGCACACTGGTGCAAGAAATTCTCTGGCAATCTCTTCCTGTCAATCATCTTCTATCTTAGTTTGGGAAAATAGCATTTTTCTTCCCATAAAATAAAGCCGTCCACTTTTGGTCCATTGGCTATGGGACTATCACTTTTGGTTACTAAGTTTCAAAACTTAGCACTTTTAGTCTCATGACACATTTTTATTAAATAATTAACGAAAAAAACTACGTGATATTAAGTGAATGGAAACAAATGTGCTGTATTTTTAAGTTAAGACTAAAGTGAGAGTCATGTATCCAAGGGACCAAAAGTGTAAAGGCCTAACGACCACGTGTTTTTGTTAAAAGTATCTAACAGAAAGGTGTAATGAGAACAAAAGTGTTACTTTTCATACGTTACAGGGACAAAAGTGAGAATCCCATAACCAATGGGACAAAAAGTAGAAAGACCCTAAATTATGATACGAAAAATATTATTTTCCCAACATAGTACAAGTGACATAGTACAACTTTAATTACATTATGGATATTTAAGGAATAGTAGAATGCTAAATAGTTAAATTACTAACTTACTCGACGAAACAAGTTATTTTCCCGACATAGTACAAGTAACAACAACAACAACTATGTAGAAGAAATATCAATATAATTTACCTTTACAATCATGTACATATTAGCTTCTGCTTTTTTTTTCTTCTTTAGTTCTTTATCCTTTTGCTCCCTCTTCAACCTCTCCTATAGGAACAAAAAAATTTACAAATGCGAAATATATAGAAAAAGGATAATAGGGTATTTGGCTAAGCTTATAAGCACATGATCGAAATATTTTATAAGATGTGTTTAGAACCCTATAAGCTCTTGAGAACATTTAGTAAATTTTGTTTTATTTTTTTGAAGAGCTCATGAGATCCTAAGTAAGATGTTTTGGATCTTATAAGCTCTTTAAGAAAAGGTTAACTTCACCTATCTTGTTTTCAAAATATCTTATAAGTTCTTCAAATAATGTCCAAAAAACAAAAACACACTCATAATTTTGTTAGTATTTCAGTTTTAACCTTCATATAATTTACATCCCCCAAAACAAAATTATCTATTTGTATAATCTTGAATTCTAAGAGTTTGATTAATCTTTTGGCAAAGTGTAAAATTTTGTAACATTAAGATGGTAGGTTGACACCAAAAAAGTTTAGATGCCAATGTATAAAAACTGTCATAGTGCGGATGACAAAATATAATTAATCCAAACGCTTATTATATAACACTGTAATGTCATACAACCTCAAGCATCATATTTATCCAAATAATTTAAGAACTTATTTTCAAAATAAGAATAAATATCTGTGAAATCTTAAAATATCCTATAAGATCTAGAGGCATAATATGTTCCAATTAAACTTAGCCAAACACCCTCTAAGTTTCTTTTATAAAAGTAAAAATGACTTGAGCTGATTTTTTATAAAACCTTAAGATGCTGAGAAATATCTCTGTCATCAATGTCGCACAGTATTTTATCCTTGTCACTTTCACGTATGTACACCAGAATATAGGCATTAGATTGCCTCGTAAACTTGAGGGGGGCATTATCTGGATTTGTTGTCATTACATGCTGTCAAGACATAAATGAAAAGGTAAGAAAGTATGAACAAGCTTTAACAAAAGTAGGAAAAATAAAAGGAAAACTTACTTCTTCTTTACCTGCATAAAGCTCGTCTAAACCCTTTATTTATGTCTTCTTTTGTCACTCATTCATCATCGAATTTATACCTGAAACCATTCAGAATGATCTTCTTTATGTAGTTTGCAACGAGAGATTCCATATTCCGGTGTGGTGTGGACGTGTCTTTAGAGGGCTTCTACGTTGAATTCTCGCATGAACAAATCAACGAAAGAAAGTTCAAAGTAAATCAAGCAAAGGTAATCCTTGATTTACGTTTCTTGCATCTTCTAGTTTTAATTTTACTATAAGCCTTGTTTTAGTTTATTGCTTACTTAATTAACTAAATCGAATGCCCAGGAACTCCAATGGTACACCCTTGGAACCATGATTTTATTTAATTTGATTTTTTAAATTTGTGAATTTTTATTTACCGCTTTCGCTTGCGCATTCTCGGGCCTATCCACTCGCATTTTTGTTGCTTTCAAGTGGTATCATTGCCCGGTTCAATGTGAATAAGCATGATAACGTGATTTTATTGCTTTTGAAGCATGTTATTCATTTTGCCTATTCTTGTCTAATTATACGAGAAAATTAACTTCTTGTTATAAACTTAGAGATTTCTAAGTTTATTAGCCTATCACTCTTAATAGAATATAAAGAAAACAATATATGTATTTCTCCAAAATCACTTTATTATTCTTTCCAAAACTATTTACAAATGAAATACATGGTGGTATTTATCGACCACCAAAAATGTGGTTACAAAATACACCATAAATCATTATAATTACAAATCATAATGGGGGATACAAAAGGGTATAACATAATGGGTATTAAAAAAGAATATGAAGAGGTGTATGCATCAAATATACCAAATATATGTATTTCTCCAACAAACTTTCTTTGTTCACTCCAAAAATCACTTTAGAAATGAAATACATGGTGGTATTTATAGACCACCAAAATTGTGGTTACAAAATACATCATAACTATTTTAATTACAAATTATAATGGGGGATACAAAAGGGTGTATAACATAATGGGTATTAAAAAAGAATATGAAGAGGTGTATGCATTCAAATATACATATTATATATAATACTCCCCCTTGAATGCATACCTCTTTATCATATACATCCTGCCTCGTTAAAAACCTTGCCTGGAAAAATCCAATGGGATAAAATCCAAGGCTAAGGAAAAGAGTACAGTTGTATAATCTCCCCCTCAATTGAAGCAGATATCTTTCAGGTGTCGCATGTCAATATTACGTACGAGTTGTTTGAACACCTTTGTTGGTAATGCCTTCATAAAAAAATCTGCTAAGTTCTGACTTGATGAAATTTGTTGAACTGATCTTTGCCTTCCACTTGAAGCTCGTGAGTGGAGAAAAATTTTGGTAATATATGCTTGGTTCTGTCGCCTTTAATATAACCATCCTTGATTTGGGCGACGCACGCCGCATTGTCTTCATATATTAATGTGGGACATTTCTCGATTGATTGCAGTCCACATGATTCATGCACATAATGTATTAGTGATCTAAGTCATACACATTCACGCCCAGCCTCGTATAATGCAATTAATTCTGCATGATTTGATGAGGTGGTTACCAAAGTCTGTTTGGTTGAACGCCAGGAAATAGTAGTTCCACCATACATGAATACATATCCAGATTGAGATATAGCTTTATGTGGATCAGATAAATACCCCGCATCTGAATAACCAACTAATTTGGTTGTTTTGGCATCATCATGCCTTTCAAAATATAGTCCCATGTCACTTGTTCCACGTAAATAACGTAGAACGTGTTTAACACCATTCCAATGTCTCTTTGTTGGTGTTGAACTATATCTTGCTAGTAGATTAACTGAAAATGCTATATCTGGTCGGGTATTATTAGCAAGATACATCAATGCACGAATTGCACTGAGATATGGTACTTCTGGACCCAAAATCTCATCGTTATGTACTGGAGGATGGAAAGGATCTTTATTTACATCAAGCGATCGAACTACCATAGGTGTACTCAATGGATGAGCTTTGTCCATATGAAAGCGCTTAAGGACTTTTTCTATATAGTTCGATTGATGAATGAAAATTTCACCCTTAGTATGTTCGAACTGCAAGCCGAGACAATACTTTGTAGTGCCTAAATCTTTCATCTCAAATTCACTTTTTTAGTAATCAGCTGCTTGTCGAATCTCTTCAGGAGATCCAATAATATTCAACTCATCAACATACACAGCTACGATTACGAAGCCTGACTCTGTCCTCTTTATGAATAAACATGGACTTATTTGATTATGGCAAAATCCTTTCTTTATTAAGTACTCACTAAAACGATTATACCACATACGTCCTGATTGTTTAAGTCCGTACAAGGACCTTTTCAATTTGATGGAGTACATACGACGAGACTTTGACTGTAATGCTTCAGGCATTTTTAATCCTTTTGGGATTCTCATATAGATATCTGTATCCAATGACCCATACAGACTGTCCTCTTTATGAATAAACATGGACTTATTTGATTATGGCAAAATCCTTTCTTTATTAAGTACTCACTAAAACGATTATACCACATACGTCCTGATTGTTTAAGTCCGTACAAGGACCTTTTCAATTTGATGGAGTACATACGACGAGACTTTGACTGTAATGCTTCAGGCATTTTTAATCCTTTTGGGATTCTCATATAGATATCTGTATCCAATGACCCATACAGATATGCAGTTACCACATCAATGAGCTGAATTTGCAGCTGTTCAATTATTGATAAACTAATCAAAAATCTAAGTGTGATTGCATCCACTACAGGTGAATATGTTTAAGTATAATCAATTCCGGGCTTTTGAGTAAAACCTTGGGCCACAAGTCTAGCTTTGTACCTTACAACTTCATTTCGTTCATTTCTCTTGCGTATAAACACCCACTTATAGCCAACAGGTTTGACACCTTTTGGTGTTGGAGTTATAGGTCCAAATACTTCTCGCTTATTTAGCGAGTCTAGCTCATCTTGTATGGCCTTTTTCCAACTTTTCCAATCATTTCGATGTCTACATTCCTTCATAGTTTGAGGATCATTTTCATCTTTATCCATGATTTGGACGGCAACAGAACAGGCAAAAATATCATTCATTTCAATTTCTTTTTGATACCAACCTAAACTGTTATGAGCATTATTAACAGACATCTCGTAACTGTCCTCGAGATCTTGCTCATTACTTTTAGAGTCTTCAGATAAAACCGCTTTAGGAATTTTATCCTTAGAGGCACTAGTGGTCACATTCATATCGTGATTAACTGAAACGATATGTTCCTTTCTCTTTCGAGTATTTGCATCTTTAGAGCCAAGTGGTCTACCACGCTTCCGGCGTATTTGTGACTCAGATTCGTTTGATTTATTAAGAGTTGCTTCAGGGACTTCTAAACGAGCTGGAACATTTTCAGCCGGAATATGTGATTTTCTGACCTTTTTGGTATCTATCAACGCTTTTGGTAGCCTATTTGCAACACTTTGCAAATGTATGATCCGTTAAACTTCAAGTTCATTATCATTTGTCCGTGGATCCATAAAAGATATAGATGTTGCATTCCATGCAATATCTTTCTTTTTAATCTCCTTATCTACTCCCCCTAATGCCGGGAATACTGTCTCATTAAATTGACAATCCAAGTACCTAGCAGTGAATTGATCACCGGTCATTGGTTCAAGGTACTTAATAATTGAGGGAGACTCAAAACCAACATAAATTCCCAGTCTCCATTGTGGCCCCATTTTAGTTCGTTGAGGAGGGGGTATCGGGACATACACCGCACAACCAAACACCTTTAAATATCTATATTTGGTTCTCTTCCAGAGACCAATTGTAATGGAGAAAATTTATGGTAAGCGATAGGTCTAAGACGAATTAGAGCTGCTGCATGTAAAATTGCATGCCCCCATGCCGATGAAGGCAATTTTGACCTCATCAATAAAGGTCTAGCTATTAATTATTACCGCTTAATTAACGACTCTGCCAGGCCGTTTTGAGTATGTACATGAGCAACTGGATGCTCTATAACTATCCCAATTGATTGACAATAATCATTGAAGGATTTAGAAGTAAATTCTCCCACATTATCTAGCCTTTTCCTTTTAATAGGATAATCTTGAAAACGAGCCCTCAATTTAATAATTTGGGCTAACATTCTTGCAAAAGCAACATTTCGTGTTGACAACAAGCTTACATGTGACCAACGTGTTTATGCGTTAATCAACACCATAAAGTATTTAAATGGCCCACATGACGGTGTTATTGGCCCGCATATGTCTCCTTGAATTCGTTCAGAAACATAGGAGATTCTATATTCACTTTTGTCATAGATTGCTTTGTAATTAATTTTCCAAGAGAACAAGCCGAACATATAAAATCACTTTTAACAAGAAACTTCAAGTCATTTAGTGGGTGTCCATGTGAATTTTCAATGATCCTATACATCATTATTTTACCTGGGTGGCCAAGTCTATCATGCCACAAAGTAAAAATACTTTGATCAACTAACTTCGGGTTAGTGTGGGTGGCCAAGTCTATCATGCCACAAAGTAAAAATACTTTGATCAACTAACTTCGGGTTAGTGATACTATATGTTTCAACGGAGCTTATGAATGTGCCATATAAACCAGAAGTATATGTTCTCATTCTTTCTAAAACTTGCTTCTGGCCAGTTTTATATGTTGTAAGGTACAGATATTCGATACCATTTTCATTCATGGTTTCAATATGAAAACCATTTTGTCGAATGTCCTTGAAACTCAATAAGTTCCTTTGTGATTTACTAGAATATAAGGCATCATTGATATGTAATCTTGTTCCTTCAAGTAACAAGATTGTAGCTCTTCCGGAGCCTTCAATAAGATTACTAACTCCTGTAATAGTACTCACATATGTTCTTGTCATTAACAAGTTTGAGAAAAATTTCTTGTTTCTCAGAATTGTATGCGTAGTTGCACTATCAACAAGACAATGTTCCTTGTCATTGAGATTTGTAATGGCTTGATCGATTCTATATAAATGAAATAGATATATAATAAGTAAAAGAAACACTTCATTCATAAAATATAAAAACATTAC
>NW_011628056.1:239881-240428 GCF_000512975.1 Sesamum indicum | reverse complement strand
AGAAATACCCTACAAATGAAAGTAAACATAACTAAATACTGGAAACATACTAATAACATTTGGGATAAATCTAATCAACAAGCATGTCGAAATCCTCAGTAATGTTTCCAAACTGTAAGGGCAACTCTGGGAGATTTTTGTCATCATTTTCAATAGACTGGAAAAAATCAGATGCATCCATATGGGTATTGTCTGATATTCCAGCCTCAATAAGATTAGTCTCAACTTCTTTACCCTTTGCTCTGGCCAGTTTTATATGTTGTAAGGTACAGATATTCGATACCATTTTCATTCATGGTTTCAATATGAAAACTATTTTGTCGAATGTCCTTGAAACTGAATAAGTTCCTTTGTGATTTACTAGAATATAAGGCATCATTGATATGTAATCTTGTTCCTTCAAGTAACAAGATTGTAGCTCTTCCGGAGCCTTCAATAAGATTACTAACTCCTGTAATAGTACTCACATATGTTCTTGTCATTAACAAGTTTGAGAAAAATTTCTTGTTTCTCAGAATTGTATGCGTAGTTGCACTATCAACAAGAC
>NW_011628056.1:56784-239641 GCF_000512975.1 Sesamum indicum | reverse complement strand
GAGATTTTTGTCATCGTTTTCAATAGACTGGAAAAAATCTGATGCATCCATATGGGTATTGTCTGATATTCCAACCTCAATAAGATTAGTCTCAACTTCTTTACCCTTTGCTTTCACAGAAGCCTGGTATAATTTGACTAGATGTTGTGTCGTACGACAGGTACGGGACCAATGTCCAGACATCCCACATCTATGGCAAAGATCTCCATTTGTAGTTTTCTCTTATTGATTCTTTGCCTTGTTCCCATTGTTCTTTTGAATATTGGGATTAATCCATGTATTACCACGACCATTACCGCGACCACGGCCACGACTGCGACCGCCACAACCACGACCATAAGAATGGCCTCGCGGTGGGCCATGGTATCGACCACGCCCCTTTCGTGAAGAAGTAGCATTTGCTTCAGGCAATGCCGTTGAAATTTCAGGAAGTGGTTTGGAACCAGTGGGTCGGGTGTGATGGTTATTCAACAAAAGCTGATTATTTTCTTCTGCAACAAGCAGGCATGAAATCAACTCTGAATAGGTTTTGAACCCACGTTCCCTGTACTGTTGCTGGAGTACAAGATTGGATGCATGAAAAGTAGAAAATATTTTTTCCAACATTTGTTCATCCGTCACATCTTCTCCACACAACCTCAACTTTGATACAATTCGAAACATTTCAGAATTATATTCAGCAATCGTTTTGAAATCTTGCAGTCGTAATTGTATCAACTCATATCTTGCACGTGGTAAGATTACAGTCTTTTGATGGTCAAATCGATCCTTTAAACTTTTTCAAAGTTGAAAAGGACTTTTGACTGTTAAATATTGAGACTTCATAAACATCAAGAGCAACGAAATCCAATTTTGTGAGATTGGCCATTAAGCTACAACAAGTTAATATTCACTTTTAGCATAATATTCAACATATACATATAAGTAAAATGAAATGTATTACACATAATATAAAATAAAAATGACATGAAACATTATTAACATTAAGTTACATATAAGTTACCATGTAATTAGTATGAATTATTATGGCATGCATACATGGAATTAAATATATTTAAGTTTGGCTTAACTCTTATAATGTTACAAATAGCAATTAGATGGTATTCATGCCAAAATTATTTTCTTAACAAATAAATTTTGTTGCATATACTAGCAAAACATACAAAATACATACATGGGCATATGAAACAAAACAATGTTATCGAAAAATTATCACAAATCAAATAAATAAACGAAGAAGCATCAGGCTTCTTGATCAAGCCATTATCTCAAAACACTTCAGGTGGTGAGAAAATTAAATATTATATTATCATCGCTTCAGGGATGATATTGCACATAATTGGTACAAAATATTTCACCTACTGCTGGAAATGATTTTAACTCATTACTTATTTCAGGAAGCAATAAAATTTTATATAACATATCCACTTCAGGGGATAAAATCAAGAATTATATGCATACTTCTGGAGGCAATATCACATCCACTTCAAGGGATGAAATCGATAATTTATATATATAATATATACATGTCTACTTCAGGAGACATTGAAGTATATAATATAATTACTCATATTTTAATATGAAGAATCAAGAATAAAAGTAGCTATGATATTCTAGAGGTAAACAAACAAAGAATAAAAATTATACTGATAAAATTAACATTTTACCTTGGTCGATCGTAACGTTACGTCGTGCTGATAACGTGTTATAAACTTAGAGAAATTCTAAGTTTATTAGCCTATCACTCTTAATAGAATATAAAGAAAACAATATATGTATTTCTCCAAAATCACTTTATTATTCTCTCCAAAACTATTTACAAATGAAATACATGGTGGTATTTATAGACCACAAAAAATGTGGTTACAAAATACACCATAAATCAATATAATAACAAATCATAATGGGGGATACAAAAGGGTATAACATAATGGGTATTAAAAAAGAATATGAAGAGGTGTATGCATTCATATATACATATTATATATAATACTTGTTCAATTTTTGTAATTTTTTAGATGATTTAAGTATTTTAAGAAAATTAGATTTTCTGGTAAAATATTTACCTTTATTTTCAGTTTAATGTGTAGAAATAAAAAAATATTTTTTATGGTAATGTAGTCGGCAGCGCACAGTGTGCGCGCTCGGGCGCGTGCACTGCACCTAGGCTGTGCGGCCGCTAGGCTGCTACTGTCACTACGGCCGACGGCTAGGCCGTTTTTTACAATTTCTTCCGAAAAATTAGATTTTCTAATTTCTCCATATTTTCTTAAAGATATTTATTTTTTCTGATTGAATTGTTGATAATATTAGATTTTTTCTAGAGTTAAATTGCTTTAATTATTTGGTTGGTTTGCGTGCATTGGATGCATGAAACTTTGTCATCCTTTTAAATTACAAACATTAAACTTGTTGTTTTCTACATATAATTGTTTGTCGTGATATTGGATATTATGTTGTTTTTCTTGGGATGTTCATTTTTTTTTTATCTAGCATGATTAATTGTTATTATGTGGTGGTTGAATGTTAGTGGATGATCACGAAGCCTTAGACTGCATGTATAGCTTTCTATTTTGTTGGGTGGGCCTGTGCCCTTGTGATTTATTTTCTCCTCTCTCTCTTTTTATGCCTTGGAATAATAAGGCTTGCTCTCATCCCCCATATGTACTCCCCCGATTTTTTATCAGGATTTCTTATTTCAATTGTAATGATAGTAACATTGGTTTTCGTTGAGGTTTTATAATTTCTATGTAAAAACAAGCCTATGGAGATGAAGGCCTGCGAAGAAGGAAGGAGTTTGAAGGCCTATTTATATGTTGATGGGTAAATCACTATTCTAATAGCATAGGGTCACCTTGGGCAGTCCTTAGACTCACTGAGCCCACTCACTGCGGGCTCAGTGAGTCGCATAGGTTGGGCTCTTGATCATCCAACAGGGGTTCCTAGGTTTCATTGCATGCGATGCGTTTACATAATGCTTTAAATATTTTATATTTGTGCATGCAATATTAATATGTGATGAGGTCTCGGTCTAAAAACTCAATATTAACTCTCACTTGGTTGGACCAAGTTAAATATTAGGCCTATAATGGACTTCGATCGAAATGGTTTTGATCCGTCCAAGCCTTCCATCCACAGCAATGTGGTGAGGAAGCTACCGATACCCAAGTGTGGTCTCATGAGTCGTGATACATTTAGGATAGAGGAAAGCTGCACCAGTATTGTGAACAAAGGAACATGTTCACCGTTATCCTGTCTCACGAGTCTTGGGGTATGCGAATGAAATGTGATTTGGTTGATGAGTGGGGCGGTTGATGAGTGGGGCCTATCACCGAGTAACAAGATTGGCTTGGAGTCTCGGAATCATGTGAAAAGGTGAGATAAAGGATCTTTGGAATCTCATGAAATGAGAATGGTATTGGATACCTCCCACGAGGCCTTTGGCATGTGAATTGTATAAGTGGGGCATAACAAATTGGCTTGTGGATCCTAAGGTTACTAGAAAATGTTATTCCCAAAAACCCACTTGAGAGTGGTGGGCTTCTGTATAAATAGTGGGAGAGTTAAAGACTAAAGACCAAGTCTTAAGCATAATTCATAATATTTCGGTAAATGTAAATTTCATTAAGTAAAAGGGTACATAAGTACAGTACAACAAGCATCAACTAGGTGAATTCCTCGACAAACCAAGGAATCTGCCATAAACGATAAAATGAGCATGTACTAACTGCACACGACAGTTGAACAGTAAGAATCCTCTGTCGCACATCGTCAAGAATAAGTGTACCCAAAGTCCGTGAATCACGATGGCTCCCATCAAAACGTCGAAGATTACGCTCACGCTAGATGTGATAAATCAAGAAACCAAGTAAGGCACGATAGGACGCATATATCATATGCTTGCCCCTCCATCTGTTAGCAGCCCAGAACACGTCGGTAGGCCACGGGCAGTTCGGCCAAGGGAAGTGAAGTGCGAGTCGAATCACCAGCAAACAACTTCTCGAATAGGGGCAGTGAAAGAATAAGTGATTGTGATTTTCCACCGCACCGTCCGTAAGAAGAACACAGGAGCTATCCAAGTGAGATAACCAAGGTCTGTCGATGGTAGAAAGCTTACCAAGTATGGCTAGCCAAAGGACAAAGGTATGCCTAGGGATATTAAAGGGGTCCAACAGTAGTGAAGACCATCCTACCTTGGGACCCTCAGCCCGGAGCGATCGGAGTACCGTAGTTGACGTTGGAGTCGCTGTCTGAGTCTGCCATAAAATACGGTCATTACAACCATGAATGTATGGAAGGGAATGCATAATCTGTAGAATATCCGCGAGCGATCTTAAAGGGTATGCATGGGATCGCAGAGCGGCCAACGTAATTGTCCATCCTCAATACAAGCAACAACTCTGTCTGTTAGCCATGTATTTGTGAGGCTAGGTCCATTTGGAAACTATCGAATAAATGGGCCTAACTCATGACAAGGATCCTACCATAAATAGAACATAGCCCT
This sequence comes from Sesamum indicum, assembly GCF_000512975.1. Classification (NCBI taxonomy): domain Eukaryota; kingdom Viridiplantae; phylum Streptophyta; class Magnoliopsida; order Lamiales; family Pedaliaceae; genus Sesamum; species Sesamum indicum. The sequence continues at coordinate 235,137 of NW_011628056.1, read as the reverse complement.
ATCTCCAATAACATACTCAGCAAACGGTTGAATGAGGGGTCGAAGATGGAGGAGTTTTCGCCAGCCCCATGAACCCCTTCGATCTGACACCGTCCAGATAGTAGTATCTCACAGTCTCATATGATAGATCCAATCTACCCAGACAGATGCCCTATTGCCCCGAATAACTTGCCACAGTTTAACTCCCATAAGAGCACGGTTGAGGGCAGTGATGTCTTGGTTACCTTGACCACCTTCATTAATAGGTCGACATACACAATCCCAAGCGACCTTCGCATTTTCACGAGCAGTCGAATCCTTCCATAGGAAAGCCCTCAGTCGCTTTTCTTCCTCCCGAGTGAAACCCTTAGGCAAAATAAAAGCAGAGGCCCAATATACACGAAGAGCAATAAGAACAAATTTAATAAGTTGTACTCGTCCCGCATATGATAAAAACGTATCTTCCCAACCCTTGTTACGCTAATCGAGTTTCTCAAGCAGGGGTATACAATCCAATAGAGTAAGTCGCAACGATATAAAGGGGAGTCCCAAATACTTCATCGGTAAGTGTCCCTCCTAATCAAAAGCTGATCTTGAGAGAATCATGTGACTCTTTTGTGTATTAATGCGAAGGCCCTTAATTCATAATACTACAATCATCTGCTGCTTTTTATTTAATTTTCTATTTTCTAGAAAATATCTAAGAACCCTTTAACCATGATAATGGAGACTAACAAATTCAATGTCACGAACTACAACGATTAGCTGCGAAATATGAGGATTGTCCTAGATTTCGTGAACCAGGACTATATCTTGGACAAGCCACTCCCAACAGCTTTGCGAAAAGGATCCTCGCTTGAAGAACTTGTCACGTTCGAGAAGTAGCTTGAGGACAACCGCAAGGTCCGCAGTATCATATTGGCTTCGATGTCTAGTGACATCCAAAAGCAATATGATAGACTGGATTATGTTCTCTCGATAATGTTAAGGAAGTTTATGCAGTTCCTAATACGCATATTATATATGTCACCACAAAAGTATCCTCCGGGACCAAGATGGCCCAAGCATCGTCTGTACAAAGTCACGGGGTTAAGATGCTATCGCTAGTGGAGAAGCTCAATGACCTCAAAGTTGGGCTTGACAATGACAGGTACATTACCGTGATCCTTCAATCGCTTCCTCTGTCCTACGACCCTTTTATTATTAACTACAACATGAACGGACTTGAAAAGTCTATTCATCAGTTAATTAATATGTTGGTCTAATATGAGGTGATGACCCACAAATCTATGTCGGCGGTATTGGTAGGAGAGGCTTCAACCTCTAAAGCGAAAGGCAAGAGGGTCGAACGGTGGAAGAGGAAGAAGGGCAAGGGAAAAGCTGCCGCAACCACGATTTGAAAGCACCATGAAAAATGCGACTGGATCAGCCTGGAAACGCACAAGCGGAAGCGGTAATATAAAATTACATAAATTAAAACCAAACATAATAAAATCAGAATTTCAAGGGGTGTACCCTTGGAGTTCCCGAGCGTTCGATGTAGTTATGCAAATATAACAATAAAATAAATAGGGCTATGATTGAATAAAAAATGAGAGATACATAAATCATAAATCAAGAATTACCTTTTGATTTGTTTTATTTTGAATACCCTTTGTCTGACCCGTTCACGCATGGTTTTAACGTAGAAGCCCTTTAAAGTTGCATCCACACCCACCGAAATTTAGGATCCCTCAATCCTCTTTACTAGAGAAAAGTTAGGGAGAAAAATACACACCAAGTGTGTATACAAGAGGGTCGGCTAAGAGGTGGAGTTGGGTGTAGGAAATTATTTTGTGTATTATGTATTTTTTCATTAGTTATTCCAAATAACTAACACACATATATATACCTTGTATTGATACATTAAAATATGTGTAGGTTCATTTAACCATGTATAAAATAATAAAATCCTTTATTCAAAATAAATAATGACTAACATGGCACTTTCCGAAAGTTAACTTGTTAGTAAATAATTTTCTTTTCTAATCATTTCCCCCAACTTAATTAAGGGGCTTGGACCGATTTTAATTAATTAAAATACAAGCCCCAATAATTTTAATTATATTCAATTTAATTAAAGCCCACTTACTTAAGTCCATTATATATTTAATTCAATTAAATATATGAGCCCAATAAGTCTTTATTAATTAATAAATCTAGCTTAACAAATAATAAAGACAAGCCCATCATAAATTAATCCTATTAATTTATTCTTGGGCTTATCCATCTAATGGATCCGTCTTATTTATAAGTAATCCAATAACTTATGGAATTAATTCTCAATTAATTCCTCGTCCCTTCTTGGTGATTTGTATATGACTTTCTTAGTTCACCTTTCAGCTAGACTTGGGTTAGTGTCAAATACTATTATTAATTAAATTCAATTTAATTAATAATTCTTGATCAACCCTTGATCAAGAAAGCCCGTGACCATGGGTGGCCGTCTAGCAACGGTATGTGGCACTAGAGACCAGGCGAATATCCATGTGAATTTTTAGGCTCTCAATTCCATACGGTTATGGTCCTTCCATTTACCATCTCCTAGCCTTAGTCTAGGGCATGGAATTGGGTGTTGGTTTTCATCCTATACTAGGCGTCTATGCTTAATACTTGGGATCGCGTTATGCCAAATTGCTGGACATAGTAACCTCTTTTCCTATTCGAGCAACGACTGTAGCAACAGCTTTATAAAGTGTAGACGCATCTCCAAGTGCATAGGAAATACCTCTGTCACACTTTGACAGGGAGCGGATCCTCTTCTAAGGAACTCACCGTCCTCACTACATACTTTGACTACACTAAACTAGGCTTATGATGACCATGTCTGAGTTACGATCACCTCTCGAACAAATCTAAGATACAGTCATCGCATGCACGTGACTGTCATGATTCTCAAGTCTGAAGACTACTCTCGTACTATCGAAGTCGGGATTCGAGTATTACCGACCAAGCCTTCTAGGCTTCTTTATAATGATCCTTACGAGTCAGTTCAATCGATTCCACACGTAGCCAATCGACCCACTAAGATCCCATAAACATCCCACATTTTTCGCCGATGAAATACGGCACTCATCAAATGAATGCGACTCTTAATGCAATGCTCAGTAGGAGTCTCGATGCCCAGTCTCAAGGCCCTCAACTTGGAACATTTCAAACCCAATCCTTGGCAGTTTGTTTCATGACCGCCATCCAATCCGCAGTCCAACTGTTCTGTGGTTGTTAAAGTGGTCAGTGGGCATCTGTTGTGATGTCAAAGCAGTACTTGACGTAATTTGGTAAGCACAAGAGATACATGTGCGGAAGAAAAATTCTTACCATATTCGTCGGGAAAATATTGCTTAAGTAAAAATTGCTTCAATGAATCTCAAAACCACCAATCCAATTGGCTTTTGGTCACCCATCCCAACTATCTCCCACTTGACCTTAAAGCCAACTACTCATGTTTCCATATTAAATTGATTATGAGCAATCTGCGATATCGGCTAGGTCTTATGGGTCTACTTTTTGTTTCTGCCGATTTTCTGCAGTCCAACCGCACATTACATCTTCCTATCATCACTCAAAGCAGATAATGGTGTGTAAGATTCTTTTTCTTGAGCTTGTGATGAGATCTCGGGCCTTTTATCTTATGCGTAGCTTAGTTATCATCCTCTAAGGTGATTACTGGTGCGGCTATGCTAGGTAGCATACCCAACAAACGGGTGTTGTTTTTCGTTCCTAACCGTTTTCCAATCATAACTTTAAAATTACCAGACATCAATTTTTCATGATAAGGTTCCTTGTGGTATACCATTTTGGAACTTTTCCAATATTACCACATTATCATAAATCTCTAATGTACGTTCATTTTGAGATTAAATATTATTCATATGATCTAGGAAGCTACTATTGCTATAGCCATCTAGAATATATTCTCCATCAATGTGCGTCAAGAGATGTTCTTCAATCCTTATTCAGGCATCAAAGATAGCCCTTCAACAGTTATATGTTGCCTCGTCAGTGCACACTCAACATCTGTTGTTATGCTCAAAAAACATAAGCAACATCGATGTTTAGTGCATCGAACAACATTACATGCTGCTTACAGCAAAGACGTAGGGGATATCAAACATCTAAGCCCATCAGCAATCCACTATGACTGAATCTTGGATAGCTTATCCATAAATAGGAATTTAATTCCTACTATGGAGAATTTTTTAACAATGTTCAAATTTTAGACTTCCATAGACGTCTTTCTATCATTCCAAATGATTGAGACATTCTAACATCTAAAAAACTTGGAACACAATTGAGCTCGCATTGATCTTCCACCTTGTTTTTGACCAAGTCATGTACCCCATGATCTTGTCAAAACAAGTATGTAGGACGCTCAAACCTAGTTTCAACTCCATAGCAAATTTCATGGCTCCACGTCTTTATCCAGATCGATGTCCTACATCGCTTCTCCTTGTTCGATTTTAGAAATTCGTAGTATCGGGTAGACGGAGTTTTCTAATCGTCCTTTGGAGAACTTTAGATATGATCAATTAAAGTTTCGATACAAGTGATGTTTACATTATTCCATATCGAACATATATAAATCAGACTCCGACCCTAATTTTCCTCCCACTAGTCCTTTGACGTGTGCAGGATCATTGCTCATACTCAAGACTTTTGCAGGACATAGGTTTGCCATTCCTTATCAAATATGGTGTCTGGATTGCGACTTAAGAAAACGCCATGCTTTACAACTGGACGATTTTTTGAATGTCCATATCCAGCGGCCCAACTAGTTCAGTGAAGTATCGATTGAACCATGTCCAATCAATGTTCAATTTCTCCCTTACCAGAGACAGTTCAACATCGTCTCTTCCGAAGAAATTTCACTGAATGAGAATTTCATTCTCATTTTCGGATGTTTCAAGAACTCCCAATAAATAAGCATCACCTGGATCCCATCGAGGGGTTTGTCTCAATAACCAGTTTGGTTCTCCACCTCAAGTCTAATTTCTCCAAACTTTCTAGAAGTTCTTGAACTTGTGAACCCTGTACTTGCATTTGTGTATTTAGTAACTTACAGATGTCCATTTTGGATCCAATCCAATAGATCATTTTTGAAAGCATTCTTTGTCCCACAAAGTGCATTCACAACTTTCTTCCTTCTCAAAAAGGATCCACAAGTTAGTGAACTCAAATCATCTATTACTATACTCTTTGAATCTACCAACCTACTCATCCTATCTAGAAGGATATGGCCCTAGCTCATGCATACCATTCTATGTAAGTTATGTTCTTGACCATCCATTTTAGTCATTTATTTTGAGAATGCATACTCCAATTATGCAGTATGATAATAACTCAGCAGACTCGAAAGAATCTTTTATTGATCACGTTTTGTAGTCTAATTTGTCCAACAATTGACGAACGACTTCATCACATTGGGTTACATAATCGTATACTATTTTGACATGAATACTATTAGCTAAGTCTATTTAGTCTTATTGTTTTTCTAGTAATAGCCTAGCTATTCCTTAGCTTTAAGACTACTTGACTTAGCGTTCTATTCCCTTTCATTTCTTCAAATCATTTGGGGAAATGCGTTTCGAGAGCAAGTGTCCAACACTTGGGAATAAGAATAGTAATCATGATTTCTCAACAAATGCCATAGTTGGGTGAAGGGGAGTTCACGACACTCCCTCTTCTAATGCCTTTTGGAAATTATATGCAAACATCATAAGTAAAATTTTACTGGCAAACCGTTATTCCATTTCCTTGTACCCTCGCCCATCAAGGCGACAGGAGCGCAAAAATGTTTGCAATGGCTGACTTAGCTTCATCCTTCTTTCTCATTTGGCGCTATCTCCCTTGCCTTTCGCTCTTGAGGTTGAAGCTTCCAAATTCAATACTAAAGGTGCAGATTCTTCAATCATTGCCTCGTATTGGTTCAACCATTTTATCAACTCATGAAATGGTCTTCTTAAGCCCATTTAGAATTTGTGATAAATAGGTCGAAGGAGGGATGAGGGGACCGAAGGATTACGTCAATGTACATCTGCTTTAAAGATCAACATTGGGGTCTTAGAGCTTTTCCACAGGGGATTGCATCTTAGCCCAATGTTTATGTACAGACGACCTCCAGTCATCTAGGTTTCAAAACGTACTTTGGCTCCCATTGGTATGGACCAAAATTGTAAAAAAATAGAAAGCGATAGGACCTATTTTGCAAGTCTAGTAAGATAAAGAACTAATATGCCAAAATATAAAAAATATAGGACAAAAAAATTGTTCCAGCGAAAATTGACCAGTCGGATTATATTCTTATTCAAATTGCAACATCTCTAAATTTTCTTATTCTTCACACTTGCAAAACTTTAGGCTACATTTTCATTCTGACTATTTTCATTCTTTGTAGTGTTTTGGTCCATAGTGGTGGTGTGCACGGCGGACACTATTATGCTTTCAATAGGCCAACTCTATCCAACCAGTGGTAATGAGTTAGTTATGGAATTTAATCCATAAAAAATTGCATTTCTATATTTGTAAATGTTCTTTAGCTTTGTATAGTCTGAGAAGCTTAAACTTAATGAGCTTCATTTGAAATACTATGTTTTTATTAGGCCATTAACTAATACTTTTTAGGAAAAAATTGATTTCACGTCCTACAAGTTAGTCTCTTTGCGATTTTGGTACACTATTAATTTTTTTATGAAATAAATTTAATAAAATTAAGGCTTGGCATGCAAATTGCAAACTTTTTGGAGTTATGGAATGCAATATGGTGATTTTGAAAACAATGGGACCAGATATTGCCAAAGACTAACTTGTGAGACGTAAGGAAAAATTGCATTTTTGGTCCCATATGTTAGGGCCATTTTCACTTTAGTCGCATTTATTACGATTTTCTTACAATGTATCCCAAGAGTTGAAAAATTTCTCAATTTTAGTCCTTAAGCACATTTTTCATCCAATAATTAATGGAACCCTCATAATCCCCCTTAAAAACCTTCTAACAGCTCCATTAATTATTGGACGAAAAACTATAATGAGGACTAAAAATGAGAAAATTTTGAACTTATGGGTTGCAATGTGAGAGAATAACAACAAATGGGACTATTTGGAAATGGCCCAAACATATGGGACCAAAAATGCTATTTTCTTGAGACGAATGCAAGTTTTCTGCTTTTAGCAATAGATTACATGTAGATCTCTCATTGCAAACTACATAAAGAAAATCATTCTGAATGATTTCAGGTATAAATTCGATGATGAACGAGTGATAGAAGAAGGCATAATCAAGGCTTTAGACGAGCTTTATGGAGGTAAAGAAGAAGTAAGTTTTTCTTTTATTTTTCCGAATTTTGTTAAAACTTGTTGATACTTTGTTACCTTTTCATTTATGTCTTCACAGTATGTAATGACGACAAATCCAAATAATGCCCTCCTCAAGTTTACGAGGCAGTCTAATGCCTATATGCTGGTGTACATACGTGAAAGTGACAAGGATAAAACACGGTGCGACATTTATGACAGAGATATTTCTCAGCATCTTAAAAGGTTTGATAAAAAATCAGCTCAAGTCATTTTTACTTCTATAAAAGAAACTTAGAAGGTGTTTGGCTAAGTTTAATTGAAACATCTTATGCTTCTAGATCTTTTAAGATTTTATAAATATTTATTCTTATTTTAAAAATAGGTTCTTAAATTATTTGGATAAATATGATGCTTGAGGTTGTATGACATTACAGCGTTAGACGTAATAAGCTTTTGGATTAATTATATTTTGTCATCCGCACTATGACCGTTTTTATACATTGGCATCTAAACTTTTTTATGTCAACTTACCATCTTAAATTTACAAAATTTTACACTGCCATTTATAACTATTTCTCAACCAAGTTTTTATCAAAAAAATATCATGTGATATTTTTCACATATGCACAACATGCAATGTTCTTCCGGCATAAAATCAATAAAAGGACGATCATATATGGCAAAGTACTAATTTCGCAAAGTTCATATGCTAAGTTGACACAAAACAAAAACTCTATAGCGAAGTGTAAAAATAGACGTAGTTCGAATAGCAAAATATAATTCACCCTAAGCTTTTTATATTGTACTAATAACCAAAAAATTCATCAAACTGTTAGAATTTAAAATTATGCAAATAGATAATTTTGTTTTGGGGAGATGTAAATTATATGAAGGTTAAAACTGAAATACTAACAAAATTATGAGTGTGTTTTTGTTTTTTGGACATTATTTGAAGAACTTATAAGATATTTTAAAAACAAGATAGGTGAAGTAAACCTTTTCTTAAAGAGCTTATAAGATCCAAAACATCTTACTTAGGATCTCATGAGCTCTTAAAAAAAAAAAAATTTACTAAATGGTTCTAAAGAGCTTATAGGGTTCTAAACAACTTATAAAATATTTCGATCATGTGCTTATAAGCTTAGCCAAACACCCTGTTATTCTTTTTCTATATATTTCGCATTTAGTAAAATTTTTTGTTCGTGTAGGAGAGGTTGAAGAGGGAGCAAAAAGAGAAAGAACTAAAGAAGAAGAAAAAAAGCAGAAGCTAATATGTACATGATTATAAAGGTAAATTATATTGACATTTCTTCTACGTAGTTGTTGTTGTTGTTATTCTTGTTGTTACATGTACTATGTCGGGAAAATAGCATGTTTCATCCAGTAAGTTAGTAATTTTAACCATTTAGCATTCTACTATTCCTTAAATATCTATAATGTAATTAAAGTTGTACTATGTCACTGGTACTATGTTGGGAAAACAATATTTTTCCTATCGTAATTTAGGGTCTTTCTACTTTTTGTCCAATTGGTTATGAAATTCTCAGTTTTGTCCATGTAACTTATAAAAAGTAACACTTTTGGTCTCATTACACCTTTCTGTTAGATATTTTAATGAAAACATGTGGTCGTTGGACCTTTACACGTTTGGTCCCTTGGTTATATGACTCTCACTTTAGTCTGAACTTAAAAATACAACACTTTTGTTCCCATGCACTTAACAATCACATAGTTTTTTTCGTTAATTATTTAATAAAAATGTGTCATGAGAATAAAAGTGCTAAGTTTTGAAAGTTAGTAACCAAAAGTGATAGTCGCATAACCAATAGGACCAAAAGTGGACGGCTTTATTTTATGGAAGAAAAATGTTATTTTTCCATACTTGTACTATGTTCGTATTAGCTAAAATAGGAGATGATTGACACGAAGAGATTGCTAGAGAATTTCTTGCACCAGTGACTTCCAGCGTTTCTGGCTATGGGGAAAGAGCCAAAATAAAACTCATCGTCCTAATCGGCCATTGACACTCCTAGAGCAGTCCTATACCGTAAACATCTTATGCTTCTTAATTATTATTTTTATCACTTTTGCCACATCATTATGCGGTTTTTCCTGATTGTGTTCACATTGGATTTTCTACTCCTAATGCATCTTCTATTTAGTTTCACATATATATTTTGACGTGTATAAAATCTTTTCTCTAGATAAAATTAATAACATAATCCTTATACACGTGATATGTATATGTGAAACAAAATTGAAGATGCAACAGGAATTATAATAGAAAATATAGTTCGAGTCGTGTTGGGTAATATATAGCATTAGCTTCTTGTTTTCTATTTTCTTTTGGGTAATTGTAAGGGTATGAGTTCGACAAAATTTTAAGATTCAAACTCAAGTTCGGGCTCGACATAACTTGAGAAGGAAAAACTAAGTTCGAACTCAATGTTATTTATTAAGAAAATTTAAAATTTTGATTGGGAAGATAACTTTAAAATATTAATGTATTTAAAAATATTTATCAGACATGTTACACAAACAAACGAAAGAATTACCTTATGTTTAATCACAAAAATATTTTTATATATATACATTTTTTTTAATCAAAAGTAGTTAATAAATTCTGAGAGTATAATGGCAATTATAAGTTATGAAAGTATAATAGCAATTAATATGAAATTGAATTTATAATAATATTTAAATATTTTTACTAATCGATTATTATAAAATATAAAATTTTAAAAACTTCTTACTTATGCTAATTATACAAAATAGATTAGTTTAGTTAGCAAAGATGTGTAAAGATACAAATTAAATTATGTAAATATTTATACATAACTTGCTAATTTACATATTTTAATAAAGTATAAAACATATAAAAAATATTCAGTATGTCTTGGAATTTTTCATTACTATAAAGAAGATTATCTTACAAATATTTTTTGTTCTGAATTAATTATATAACAGAATTTAATAATATAAATATATATGTAATTGAAAAGGTAATTTTCTAAAAGTAAAACCAATCTGATTATGAAATAATTAAGATACTGCTATAGCAATTTAAATTATTATTTTGTTAATTATGTAAAATAAAATATATATCTCAATGTATAGAACAACATAAAAAATACTAAATCATTTATTAATCATAACTTTTGGTAAATATATAAGTTAAATTATCAGATTATTTTATAGAATTCGAAAAATAAGATATTCATTGAACGCAATTCTAATATATTGTACATTATAGTATTAAATATGTATTTATTTAGGGATAATTAGACCGTGTTTTCTTTAAGTTTAGTATAATTATATATAGACTTTATGTGATTTGAAAAATTACATCTAGTACTTCTGATTTTATTATCATCTAACAAATAGTTCTTCCCGTTAGCGAAAATTCACCAAATGTGCTGATATTAGTAGAACAAAATTGAATGAAAATCCAGATTTACCTTTGATTGACTTATTACTGATCTATTGTAGGTCAAATAATTTTTTTCTATTTAAACTGCTCTTATACATATTCACGTACGCTAATGCATGTGATGAGGTATATCTTCACCCTTATAAAGGTTGTTTTGCTAGGAGAAATTTGTTTGACCTGTAATAAGTAGTAAGTCATTCGCGGATAAATATAGTTTTCCATTACAATATCTTTTTCCTAATATATAAGAAAATTTTATAAATTTTGACTAATAGAGGGATTAAATTATTGAATGAAAATAAAAGATATTGTTACTAAATGTAATTTTTCAAACTACAAGCAGTTTATGTATAATTACATCAAATTTTAATAAAGGATTGTATAATCATCCCATTTATATAAAATGTCTGTAAAACTAAAAATATATAAGTATTAAAAAAAAAGAGAAAACTTGCAGATAGAAACATATGTGGAAGGCGTGATTAGAGTTTGTTGATTGGCTCTGCTTTTGATCTTGATCGACACCATTTCCACTTTGGAGTTACTTACATCGGTACTAAATTGAAGACACTTAACATTTTGAATGTCAGCCATATGATTGTATGAACATTTCAGATTGTCATATGATTGTAGGTCAGCCATTTAAAGAGGTTATCAAGTAACAATCCCAGTGATGACAAATAGAGCGTGCATAGGTAATTCATGATAAATCCAAAGGTATGCAGTAAAGGAGCTTTGAAGGCCTTTCTTTACATCATTAGTCTTATTAAATTTTTGTACTATGATTAAGAATTTGCGCGCCAGCCCTCTCCCTGATAAAGAAAGTGATGACATTTTACTGTTCTTTAAACGTTATGAGCCTGAGAAAGGGGAGTTAAGGTATTTTTCTTGTTGCCTTGTTTCCCATGAGGTTCTGTGTGGAGAAAATATCTATAGAAAAGATAGACACGAGTAATTCCCTGAAAAGTAAAGATAAAAGAATGGTATTGGCCTTTAATCTATTCTCATTTCATACTAGATATCCTGGAAGACATTTTGTCAAGAGCTATGACAAGCCATCAGATATTCTAGAGAAGTTAAATCATCTTGTAGGCTATGCTCCTGATGAAGAGATAGAACTCTTCGAGGTTTGTTCCAATATATAAATGGAAGAGATAGTATTTGCTTATTTCTACATCCTGGTAACAATCCTAATAGAATGTTGTTAGCTGCAACTTAAAATGAAACCCACTTGCAACTTTTTTCATTAAATGGAGCTATTATTGCATCTGTCAAATGTCATGTAGATGAACATAACTCATGTTACATGCAATTTCTTTACAAGGACTTAAAAATTGCTATGCATATGGAATACAATGCACATATTCATTTTAAATGGTGAAGACATCTTTCATAACATGCACATATACTGTTTAAATGTTGAAGATATCTTTCGCAAAATGCCCAAATATATTTTAAATGGTGAAGATATCTTGTGTTTTTTGCTTCTCAGGAGATAAAGTTTGAGCCCACAGTCATGTGTGCGTACATTGACACGGGAGTTACATTTACATCTACCCACGTATATGAAATCACAAGCACAAGTATCTTGTCAGGACAAAGATTGTATTTTGATAACTTTCCGATTTCTTTTATTGCAGCTAGAGAATGGGGACATTGTCTTGTATCAAAGTCACTGCCTGCTCAAACAAGGAAGCTATTTCGTTGCCCGGATATTCCATCTTTCCTTAAATACCAACATAGCCTTCAAGTACATTTTCATAAATATTGTGTTCATATTAATTAGTAATATTTATCTATATGCATTTGCATCCTAGGTAGAATCAGTATATTGTAGTTACAAGATATATGTTTCACATGTCATATTTCATCCTTATGTTGATCGTGTTGCTGGATTTTGGGAATATCTTTTCCTAAAGTATCAAACATAATCCATATTGGTCTAACTTGGACCTTTTCAGCATATAGTTCATATCGATAGCTCATTAATGTTTTCCGAAATTGCCTCTTTCATAACTAGCAGTTCTTCATATTTGAGCTTTTCTTTAATATAAACACATCAGTCAGAAGATGTCCAATCCTCTTCTTCTGTTTCCCCTGGTTGCTTGTTGTTGAATTGCATATCGAGGAAGACAAACAAGGCAAAAGCAATTTTGGAGGAAGAGGAGTTCTTCATTTCTGCAGTCTGTCTTTGTAAATTTTCTGTTACAATAAAAACGATGACTCCCCTGACTTATATATATACTGTCCACGTAAGCTAACTGCCAATGTAACAAACGAACCATATGGGCAATGAGTTGGCCAATGACAATTCGAATACATTACAAGGCAGGCCACATAAGTAACAGAACAAACAAAATAAAGAAGACGTGTTTCCCAAATGTGTTTTAATTAAAACGTTTCATCCAGCATCCAAAATGCCAATGTCTGCGTCTACTTCCTCAAGCTATTGCTGTTGCTGCTTAGATTGCTACTGCAAATGGAGATGATCAACTTTAACAGCCCCCCCACAAGTGCGACGGGGATCGAGAGACACCAAGCCCAATTTGGAGGTAAGAGAAATGAACATCTGCAAGGGTAAAGCCTTTGTAAATACATTAACCAATTTCCTAAAACCAGGAACAAAGGAAGGAGAAATAAAATCATCCTTGAAGGCATTTCAAACGAGATGATAGTCTAATTCAATGTGCTTCGTACGCTCGTGAAAGACCAGGTTCGCTAGAATATGTAACACGGCCTTATTATCACAAAAAAAATCAATAGGCAGTGAGATAGGAATGTTGAAATCAGAGGGAATGTATGATATCCAATGAAGTTCACAAACAGTCGAAGCCAAACTCCTATATTCAGACTCAGCAGTGGAACGAGAAACGGTGGACTACTTCTTGGTTTTCCACGACACCAACGCATCACCGAGGAAGATACAATATCGCGCGAGAGAACGCCTAGAGTCCGGGCAAGACGCCCAATCGGCATCACAGAATGCACGAAGAGGCAAGGAATTACTAGCTGGGAGCTACAGTCCTTTGGAGGGAGATCCCTTGAGATAACGAACCACATGCAATGCTGACTTCCAATGCTAGTCACTAAGCTGCTGTACTGAGTAGGAAATATCCGATCGCGTGTAGCCAAGATGAAGTAATCAGCCAACCAATCTTCATTAAGAATCAGAACGCGAGAAAATGGGACCAGAGCTAGCAGCCAGCTTCAAACCAGAGGGAAATGGACTAGACGCAGATTTTGCTTGAGCCAACCCAGTGTCCTTGATAATGTCCATCGCATATTTTGTCTATGCCACATAAAGACCTGAAGCACTACGAGCGATTTCAAGTCCGAGAAAGTACCTTGCATCTCCCAGGACTTTACTTGTGAACAATTTGTGAAGATACCGCTTAACTTGATCAATATCATGAAGAGAGGGACCTGTAATGAGAATATCGTCTACATTGACGAGTAAAGCCATAAGACTCGAGCATCAAGGCTTGACAAATAAGCAGTACAGATTGAGCAAATCCATAAGCAACAAGCTTCAAAGTGATCTCTGCATTCCATTAGGTTGTATAAAGGTCGCTATATTTCCACACCAAGTTGGAAGGAACATCATATCCTTTAGGGGGCAACATGAATATGTCTTCCCAAGATAATCGTGTAGAAATGCATTGTTAATGTCTAACTGCTAAATAGGCGAAGCATGAGCAGCAACAATGGCAAGAAAAATACGGACAGTCACAGACTTCGCACTGGCGAAAAACTATCTGTATAGTCGATGCCCTCAATCTAATTGAAGCGCTTTGCTACCAAGAGTGCTTTGTACCTCTCCAATGATCCATCTGCACGTAGCTTAGTTTTGAAAACCCACTTACAACCGATGGTGCATTGACCCGGCGGCAAAAGGGCGACTTTCCAGGTATGGTTAGCTTCTAAGGCCTGTAGCTCCGCATCCATGGCCTCTCTCCACTCCTTGTGTTGAACGGCTTCAGAGAAAGAGTTGGGCTCCTGCAAAACAGACAAAGAAGCTACAAACGATTTGTATGCAGAGGTGTGTGTAAGAAGTGAGGATGAGTTTTTTTAGTAGAGCAAATAAAATCGTTCAACCAAGTAGGACATTGAGAAATTCTAGCAGAACGTTTGGGTAATGGTACTGGAGTAGGGGAAGAAGCTGGAGTAGGCAATGTTGGCTCAGAAGTAGGAATTGAGGCAGGCACAGTATCAGGAAAAGAAACAAAATCATCAGCTGAAGGAGATAACATAGGAAGGGGACAAGAATGTGAGGTCTATGTAACAAGAACAGAGTATGGAAACACCTTTTCATAGAACTGAATATCTCTAGACACAATGGCACGATTGTTATGTATGTCAAACAATTTATATCCTTTTTGGGGGATATCCCAAGAGAATGCACTTGAAGGCTCTGGGGTGAAATTTACTCCTATGGAGCTCAATATTTGTGGCATAACATAGGCTGGCGAAAATGCGAAGATGGTGATATGTGGGAGGATTACCAGTTAGTCGCTCAAAAGGAGCTTTCCATTGAAGAATCTTGGAAGGTGTTCTATTTATGAAGTAGGTGGCAGTAAGAATGGAATCGCCCACAATTTAAGGGGCAATGAGGCATGAAGTAACAAAGCTCTAGCTATATCTAGGAGTTATATGTGTTTCCGTTCTATTCTATTGGTTTGTTGAGGAGTGTAGGTGCAAGTGGTATGATGTATAATACCCATCTCTTGACAAAACAATAGACAATCTTTGTTCAAGAATTCAGAATCATTATCTGTTCTGATCACTTTAATATTCCTAGAGTGTAGAGTTTTAACTATAGAGAAGAACAACCTTAGGACAGAAATGTCTTGAGATTTTTTTTTCAAGAGGTAAGTCCAAAGAGAATGGGAATTGTCATCTAGGATAGTTAAAACATAGCTGCAGTTTGAGATTGTATAAGTAGTGTATGATCCCCAAATATCTAAGTGAAACAGATCAAAAGGAGCCTTGGATTGTGATTCACTCAGATTAAAAGAAGTTCTGCATTGCTTGGCTTTATGGCAAATATCACATGGATCAATAGGAATAATGGTAGAACAGTTAGGTAGTTGAATATGTTTCATTACGAGCAAGGGAATGTGCACCAATCTATGATGCCAAATTTGAGTGTTATAGAAAAAATCAGCAGAATTGGAAGAGGTGTTACATAGTACAAAGGTGCGAGGAATACTGCATCAAATCTATCTAACCATGTGTATGTTCCTAGATCTATTTGCCTAAAAGAGAGTGGCTTTATTTGCTTCGTCCTGCAAGAGACACTTAGAAATAGTAAATCTAAAAAAATAAGAAGTATCACAACAAAGTTGACTGACGGATAAAGAGTGAGAAGCTCATTTTAAACAAACTATGCCAATATACGTAGCAGCTTTGTAAGTGCCATCTAGTATGTGTATGTGTATAGGTTGTGCAGGAGTTGTGAAGGTTAGCAAAAATATGGTTCGTAGCTCCAGTGTCTATAATCCAATAGTCCAAGTCAATCCCTGAAGGTCCAATGAGATCTGCTATCATCTCAGTCAATTGCTTAGTACCAGAGGTATCTGTAGACATTGGTTTCTCAGCAATTGCAGCAGCTGCAAAGGACTTGCAACTCACCACCTTCTTCTTCTTATCACCCAAGTTTTTGTACCAATCTGGTACACTGTGAATTTGAAAGCAAGTATCCATCGCATGTCGAGTCCTGTGACAATGCATACAAGTCAGGTTCCTTTTTTTTACATAAGGTCTTCTTTTATTCTGGAATCTATCACCTCCATCCCTCTTGTTGTCCTTAGATTTGAAATGATAGGCCATGTGCTGAGGAGTTGTAGCCGTCTCTGTGTGTATTTGCCTCTCTTTTTCCACTGTGAAAAGCATGGAAAACACCCATTCCATAGTAGGCAAAGGATCCTGCATTAATACTTGACTTCTCTCGCTGTCAAAAGTCTCGTGTAACCCCATAAGAAATTGCATTAGTTGCATATGTTCATTTCATTCACTTTGTTCACTCCGCAAGTACAACAACCACAAGTGCACCTTGGATTAGGTGCTAAAACCAGCAGCTCCTTCCAATATTTCTTCAGCTTGGTTATGTAAGCTGTTAAGGACAAATCAAGTTGTGCGATGGATGAAATCTCGCGCTGAATTTGATATATTATCGGTCCATTGCTCCTGCGATATCAACCCTGTATTTCTATCCAGAGTTCTCGCGAAGAAGTAACACACATAAAGGATTCAACAATCTCCTTTGAGATAGAATTCCACAGCCAAGAGGTAACCATCAGGTCTACTCGATGCCACTGCTCAAAATTTGTTAATCCTATCACCAGCCTAGGGAACGTGCCATCAATGAAGCCAAGCTTCATTTTCATTCCTAGAGCTACATAAACAGCACTACTCCAAGTCAGAATGTTTGAACCATCCAACGGAGAAGAGGATAACGCCAAACTTCAATTTTCCAACAGATGGATGTATAGTGCCTCGCATTCCAGCTGTTCTTCCACTTTTATTCAAATTTGCCATAGCTCACCTAATCAATGTGGGTAAGTGATGCGTATCCGAGAGACCTTCATATAGAAGGCTCTGATACCATGTTGAATTGCATATCGAGGAAGACAAACAAGGCAAAAATAATTTTGGAGGAAGAGGAGTTCTTCGTTTCTGTAGACTGTCTCTGTAAATTTTTTGTTACAATAAAAACAATGACTCTCCTGACTTATATATATACCGTCCACGTACGCTAACTGGCAATGTAACAAACTAACCATATCGGCAATGATCTGGCCCAATGACAATTCGAATAAATGAAAAGGCAGACCAAATAAGTAACAGAACAAATAGAATAAAGAAGACGTGTTTCCCAAATGCGATTTAATTAAAACGTCTCATCTAGCATCCAAAATGCCAATGTCTGCGTCTACGTCCTCATGTTGCATCTGTTGCTGGTTTAGCTACTGTTCCTGCTCAAATTGCTGCTGCAAATGGAGATGATCAACTTCAACACTTGTTTTGCAGGAATATTTTAAATATGTTGGGTGTTTCCTTGTTATTATTTGACCTTGAACCAAAAAATCTTTTGAAGGATGTTTCATTTGATGAGACTGAAAACCATGTACAAATTCAACTTTATTGCAATTTTTTGGTTATTCAAATGTAGAGAAATATGAAACCTCTCGTACTTTCCTCCTTCCGTACCTAGACATGGATGAGAATGCAAGTCAAGCTGACTTCTTTCTCAACCTTCCTCCCTCCAAACCTAAACATGGGAGAGCATGCACATCATGCTCACTACTTTTTCAGTTTCCTCCCTCCGAAGTTAGAAGCGAATGACCATGTAAGCGAATGAGCATGTACATCGCACTTACACCATCTAGACCTAGATGCGGATCACCATGCAAAAGCTCATTTTTTTTTTCACCTTCCTCCCCCTGAACTTAGATGCGGATGAGCATGCAAGTCACAATTACTCCATATCTTCCTCCCTCCAAACCTAGATGTGGATGAGCATTTACAACAAGCTCATGTTCCTCCCTCTAGACCTAGCTGCCGATAAGCATTTACATCAAGCTCACTTCATGTCTTCCTCTCTCCCGACGTATATGCGGATGCGCATTTATGTCAAAACTCACTTTATACGTTCCGCCATCTGGACCTAGGTGCAGATGAGCATGCACGTGCGTACTTCCTTCTAGTTGTCTCGAGTTTATGCTTATCCAATATCTCGCGCCTAGAAAATGAATCGTTAAGTTTTTACTTGAATTTATTACTTAAAAATAGCAATTAGACGGCTAGCATAGATGAGACTCGTATTTGCCACATTGGAGCTTGCTATTACAAGCACCCTATGCTGCAAATCTCTTAAGATGAACAACCCATTTATTGCACCGCCATATTAGACATTTGCGTGCTTTCTTGCTCTCGAACTTATCTTTTATTTTTCTCTACGTGCTTCTCCTCCTTGAGATAGTCCCTTTTATCACATGCTTAGTGATGTGCTGCATATTGACTATTGTATAAGCTACTTAAAGATAGCGTAGTTAAATTACTTTCCTAGCCCATATTATTTGTTTCATAAAAAAGTTTTACCTATTTGATGCAATTATTCGCTAAAAATTATAGAAAATATAAGACATGTACATTGTCTCTCCAAGAAAGCATGATTCATTCTGGAGTATAATGTTATATTAACCCGAAATCACTACTTAACCCTATTCTTCCACTATTCAGCCGATGCCTCTTCCTCTCCCTCCTTTCTATCTCTGGTTTTGTTCCTCTCAAGTTTCTAATGCACTTAAAAATCTCTCATCATCTCACCTCTTTCTATCTCTGTTCTCTGTGTTCTATCTATGTATATATATATTTGTCTTCTATGGTTTTAAAGAGATAGAACAACAACAAAACTAAAATCCCTTTTTGTGAAATACTTTGTTAGAATATTTGCTGAGTGAGAAAGAAACTTTTTAGTGGAATTTTCTGTGATTCTAAATGAAGCCTAATTGGTCTCTTTGTGGATCTTTGTATCTTGGTGGCTTTGTGGGTTTTTTGCAACCATGAGGGTTGTCGGCCGGTGGTGGCGCTTGGGCATTCGGTTGCGAGATTTGGCTCCTGAGCCGGTTACTTACTGCTTTTCGTATTGCTATTTTTCTGTTATTCTTTCTTTATTCATTTATCTGAAATTATTGTATAAGGGTTTTCAAATACACAATTATCTCTGTAGTTATTGTTTTATTTGCGTTCATCACTTTGTGGATAAATTCCTAACAAATCTCATCATATTATCTTCCATGATTCTTTGAAATTCCTCGCTCTTTCTATTTCTCCCTCTCTTGCTCCTTCTTTCTCGTTATCTTAGAGTGATGCCTATGTTTGTGTGATTTATTGCTCTTCGACTTCTCTTTTATTTTCTCACTTTGCATTTCTCCTCCTTGAAATGGTCCCTTTTGTCACATAGTCGATGTTGTGCCTCATATTGACTATTGCTTGAAATGGTCCCTTTTGTCACATAGTCGATGTTGTGCCTCATATTGACTATTGTATACGTTAATTGCCTGAACAAAGCATTATTAATTACTTTCCTAGCCCGTATTATTTGTTTCACTACTAAAGGTTTTACCTATTGAAGTATTTTGGTATTTGATGCTATTATTTGCTTAAAAATATACAAAATATAAAATTTGTACATTGTCACCTCCGAGAAACAATGAATCATACGGAGTATACTATTATCGAGTGATCTCATCATATTATCTTCCACGACTCTTGAAAATTTATTCTCTTTCTCTTGCACCTAGTCTTGATTCCCATTATCTTAGTGTGCATGTGCGTGTGCATACCTGGACAGAATTAGTTACTCAATGTACCCCATTTATAACATCTATTTCCTTTCAGTGGCCCCAAAATAATGGTTCGAAGTGTTAAAGTATTCTTTTTCCCCGTAACTACCTTCTTGTTAAAGCAATGATGTGATGCTTCTAACTTTCATGTAATATATCCTGACTTTTTGGGTTTGTAATTCTGCAGGTTATCTACTTTTGCTCCTTGCAAACGTCTGAAAAGGATGAATTTTGTTTACAACTGTGAGTTCAATAACAAACAGTCTTTTAATTCTAGCGTGTAATTTCCTGTGTTATGTTAGGTAATATTGATCCACTTAACATTGCTATTCAAATTTCACTAACTGTGAAGGTCAAAGCTTGATTCATATGATATAGTTGTTAATAGAGTAGCAAACCAACTTGGAGTCGATGATTTGTCCAAAACTACGGCTTACGTCGCGCAATATCTACTCCCAGCGACCAAAAGCTCATCTTATAAGATGTCGATGAGTGGAAAACTTGTTAGAGATGCTGCTGCATTACGACCAAGTACGCATTGATTCAACTCTAAGTCGGGGTTCATATGATGAGGGTGTGAGACTAACAAAGCATTACTTTCTTGTTCAGCTTTTTGATATTCTGTACATTGAAGTAGTAGATATACCTTAGCTAGAATTGCAAGAGTTGAGAATCCTCAAACTAGTTTTCAGCTATGCGGAAAACTTTCAAGCGAGTATTCATTCATAATTGGACTTTATGCTCCTATACAAGTGCATACATATGCAAGACTTGCAAATTTATTATATATTTAGCAAACATTAAATATCTTATTTGTTTTCCATGTATAGTTGGAATACAGTATCAGGCTTCCAAAAGAAGGCACTGCGGGTGATGTGCTTGAGCATCTCAAGGAGAAGGAAATATAGCTGACATGTTATTACCAGGAGTGTGCGTGTGTGTGTTCCTAGAATTCTAAGATTTTTCGTGTAAGGCCCCCTACTCGCTACATCAAATTACCATTGTTCCATCCTCTCTTTAATTACAATTTGTGTTATAAGTAGTCTCTTCTTAACCTGTACAATAAATTCTCATTTATCAATTAATATATATATCAAAAAAGATAATAAATACTACGAAAAGTTTATATGTAACTCTGACTAAACGTCCTCATGTACATAACCTCAAGGAAAGTAGTACCACAACTTTAAACACCAACCCGATTAAAGACTATAATATTTAGCAATCCAAACAGCCAAAAACTCTGACTTCAGATGTCACGGCTGACCCACCTATTAAAGAAGACAAGACCGCTAAAAGTCCAATGTGGCTAATCAGTGTGACTTATTCCCTGAAAAGTACGTGGCAAGGAATGAGCTGCTTACTCAATAAGTATAGCTGATCAGTCTATATATATATACACAGACAAAGATTCACGTACATGCAGTCACACTGACAACAGTCATTTGTCATATAGCAACATCAAATATAAGCAGTAATACGTACTCACAACTGTAAATCAATCCACAACATAATATTCATTTGTTATCATTTATTAGTTAAGGGCCCCACTTACTCTAGCTGGAGTACATCAGTCAATGGTTTCGCCGACCATCATCATATCATATACAACACAGGATACCCGTTGTATCTGATATCCCCACACTCTTTTACTCCAAGTGTGTAGAAATATAGTACAGGGCATCACAACAAAAATAGTACCCCCACACCACCCCAGTGTGTAGCTAACAACACAGGATATTCCCTGCTGCCCCGGAATACCCCGGTACCCTACGCGCCATGGTACCTAGCTTAATTCAGATATTTCTCATATCACATTATCAATCACATTTTCATAAACCATTAACTGTGCTTCCACTAGGTAAGCATCATCTTTTATTTCAATTCAAAATCATCATTCTATTCTTTATAATAATTACTTCCTCAATAATAGCCTCCGAATTAATTTCATACAACAATCAATTATACGATCACGTAATCATACCACTCTCACGTCCAACCATTACAAACATATAACACATAATAACAATTTCACCAATATTAGGATAATCTAACATCCACAACTAATTATATAAACAATCAATATACGAAAGCCATGTATAATAATATAAAGCCAAGTCCATAATCGGATCCAAGAAACCAATATATATAATATATACGATACTACACACACACACACACACATATATATATATATCCAATTAGCTATACTTACCTTATATCTCAAAATGCTTCAATTTTACGAAGGATGGCTCAACCCTCTACTTTGTTGTCATGTCCTATAATAGAATGTTGTACGTATAATCAATATATTTAATTTACCAAATAATTCATAAGAATTCACTTAATCAAACCCCTTATATATTTATAACTATCATTTTTAATAACATTTGTAAATTATATTACCACTGAAACCTTATTTTCCCTCATTAATAACATAATATTTCTAAAATATAACTTCCGAAAATATTTCTATGAAATTTCTGTCAATTTATCGTTGCTATACAATTTAATTAAGCAATAATACATAGAATTACATATTTGGTTAATCATTCTGATGAAAATGTGTAAATTAGCTATAATGATAATTAAATCTAACAAATCAAATAATTTAATTGCCCAACTACATCATTTTTATAGCAATTGTGATATTTAATTTGACACTAATTTAAATAGCCAAAATCATAAAATACTCCAATTAAATAGTTCACCGCTCAATATAATCAACATTTAATAAATGAACTAATTAAATAATATAATTATATAAATTAATAAAAATTAAAACATAAATTCTTAACTTTCTGTTTCTTCGTCGCCCGCAGTGAAAGATTGCAAATTCCTTAAAGTAGCAATTGTATTACATAATGTAAATCTTATATATATTATATGTAATGGGAGAGAGGAGAGAGGTGTGGGGTGGGCGGTGGCCCCACTCTCATCCTCACCCTCATTTTTTTCACTATAGATATATATGTATATTACTATATATATAGTTATGTATATATATTATTATATATATAATATATTTAATTATATTTTTCTAAAATAACTTTCACGTCAGTCCTAATTTTCTTAATTACTATAGCTTATCAGTCGAGCTCAATTACATCGATCCAACTCTGCTTTTACTTTTAGCTTTAGTCGGCTGAGCGACTTTCCTCCTGGAGTTTGGAATCGGCAAGCGAGAAAGAGAAGAGGGACGTATTTTTTGGCAAGGAAGTGGAATCAATCCTGTTCCAGAGCTCCTTGACTCCTCAAGATGTTAGCTTCGAGCTGCTTCTACGAATCAGCTCTCGCCGCCTCTTTCGGAGGGAAGACAGGAACGGAGTGGGGGGTGTTAGGGTGGTCTCCCCCACAAAATTGCGACCAGAACTGTAGTACTCCTAAATGACTGGCGAAGCATGGGATTAACTAGAGCATAAGCAATTACCATTACGTTTTGCATTAACACACATCCCAAGCCCTGTTTAGATGCATTCGTATACACTATATATCCACCACTACCAGACGACAAAACCAAAATCAGATTGGAGGCCAGCCTCTTCTTCAACTCATCAAAACTTTGTTGACACTGTTCTGTCCACCGAAATTCTACCCCCTTTTTTAGCAACTTGGTTAGAGAACCGGCAATTATAGAGAAGCCCTCAACAAATCTCCTGTAATATCCAGCCAACCCTAAGAAGCTCCGGACTTCTGTGAAATTCTTTGGCACTCTGCATTCCATAATAGCCTTTACTTTGGAAGGATCAAGCATAATTCCATCACCAGATATTACATGCTCAAGGAAAACCACCTGATTTACCCAAAATTCACATTTGGTTAACTTAGCATATAACTCCTTCTCTTTCAAATTCTATAACATTATCCTCAGATGTTGCTCATGCTCTTCTCTACTCTTCGAGTATACCAAGAAGTCATCTATAAAAACAACAACAAAGTGATCCAAATATTCCTAAAATGTACGGTTCATCAATGCCATGAACGCCGCTGGTGCATTTGTTAACCCAAAGGGCATCACCAAGAACTCATAATGACCATAACGAGTACGGAAAGTTGTCTTCGGTATGTCTTTCTCTGCTATCCTCAACTGCCAATACCTAGACCTCAAATCGATATTTGAAAATATTCTAGCTCCCTTTAACTGGTCTAGCAGGTCATCAATCCTCGGCAATGGATATTTATTCTTCACTGTTACCCTATTTAATTGACGGTAATTGATGCATAACCTTATACTCCCATTTTCTTCTTCACAAACAGCACTGGTGCTCCCCACGGCGAAGTACTCGGCCTGATAAACCCTTTTCCCCAACAATTCTTTGATTTGCTTTTTGAGCTCATGTAATTCCACTGGGGCCATTCTATTCGGCGCAATAGAAATTGGGGAAATTCCTGGGAGAATTTCTATAGCGAAATCCACTTCCCTATGTGGTGGCAAGCCTAGTGAATCGTCAGGGAATACTTCAGGGAAGTCTCTCAGTATCGGGATTTCCTCCAATGTGGGGTTAACCCTTTCGGTATCTACCATATGGGCTAAATATGCTTCAGAACCCTCTATCATCAATCGTCTTGCCTCTATGGCTGATATTACACAAACTGGTACTACCTGACAATCCCCCATGAATATTACTTTTGATTCACCGGAACATTTGATCTTTTTATCACAATCAACTATTGCTTTATGTTGCGATCACCAATCCATCCCCAAAATCACATCAAACTCCTTCAAATCTAGCACTACAAGGTCTACAAGTAAATTTACATCTCCAGTCGTAGCCCCTACTCAAAACGATAACAACGATCCTCCTGCGTCGCTATTGCTTCCGGTGCATATTTGCTTATGCCGCAAAACGGAGTTCATATTCTGCCATCGTTTGATCATCTCGTTGCACTAAATTTAGGAATTTCATCCTCTTCTTGTCTCGGTACATCTTGGGTCTGTATTTATCATCAAACTCTTTCTAAAACTCAGCCCAAGTTATTTCTCTTTGTTCATATCCCCTCTTTACAAACCTCCACCAAATCAAAGCATGGCCCAGGAACAAAGAAACAACATACTTAAGTCGATTCTCTAGAGTGCAGTTTACCAAGTTCATCACATCTTCGACTTTTTGCCACCATCTCTCAGCAATCTCTGGGTTTAGGGTACCCTCAAATTCTGTAGCCCCCACCTTCCTGATTCTTTCATAACTACGATCAATTGTAGGGACTACTGGTGCTGGCACTGAAGTGGATGCGCGCGCCTGTGCAAGCAACTGCACTTGTGCTTAGTAATTTAATCCGTTCAAGTTTTATTATATCACAAATTCAATGTATAATTTATTTACTAATTAAATATAAATCTTAGTAATTACCAATTAGTCTCCCAATTACGTGAAAAATTATACGGACGGTACATGTCGCATAACATAGCGTTTATGATTTTTAACTGTTGCAATGATTATGTTAAACAGGTGAAACTTTCTCTTCCAAATCCAGAGCTTAGGTTGCTGGAAGTATTATCGTGCAAGATCTATAAGGTCCTGAATTATTGCATCTTCTTTTTGTTTCATTCATTAGTTTCGTAATATTAATATCAAAATAATATTCTTCTAAAATTTTACTTAATAATCCAACTTCAATAGTTAAATTCAATTTATTTTACGCTGAAAAATCTTGTATGGGTTGACTACACACAAATTGGACGTGTCGGAGATATGCACTCTGACTTGGAAGTTGAGTCTCAGAACTTGCTAGGTTTTTGTATTTTGCCCATGTGGCCTGCACTTAGTAAATTGTATATTGTGTTTCCAAAAGGATGTTAGAAATTTCTTATGTCTTGCCTTCTATGCTTATTTTTTAAGTCGCTGAAACTCCAAGTTCGTACAGATATATCCTAATAGTGATAAGATCGCAGCAATAAATGACAATCGTTGGACTTTACGAGCAGAGAAGGTCTGTTTCTATCTCTATATATATGTATGTCTATGTATATATATGCTTTCCTTTTTCAGGTGGTACACATAACAAAAAATATCTTGCTAATTGCTTTCCATGTTAGTACTGTGTCTTTGATAGGCTACAACCCTTTTTCATTTAAAATTAGCTTCCCCATATGTTCATCTTTCATATCAACAAATTCTCCACTTTTATAATTTCTCATTACAGATTCCAGAGGAAGACAAATTTCTTGGCCCAAGTAAATGTTTGATTCATGTGTGTCACTTCATGCATGATGATGCTCAAAACCAGACGGTAGTATTTTCA
This sequence comes from Sesamum indicum, assembly GCF_000512975.1. Taxonomy (NCBI): domain Eukaryota; kingdom Viridiplantae; phylum Streptophyta; class Magnoliopsida; order Lamiales; family Pedaliaceae; genus Sesamum; species Sesamum indicum. Next base: position 208,806 of record NW_011628056.1, on the reverse strand, counting down.
GTTCGTTACTTCATAGTTTTCCTCATATTTTTGTACTCGTTCTACCTGTCTATTTCAACTGCAAGTGCATCTCTTTCATTTTCTTCCTTTTAAATCTTATATATTCATTTTGCTTATGGCAGCGAATTAAAACTCTTGGAGAGCCATTTTTATTGATGATCAATGATGGTGAAACTTTGTCTCGTATCAAGGTTCGTGTGTAGAACAAGTTGCAAGTACGAGATTTGGAATTTTCGAAGGTATTCTAGCCCGAGCCTAATTGTTACAATCACTTTAAATGAAGATGATGGTATGATGCTTATGTGGTTAGGCATGCTACAATTTCTACTTTCTGCTTTAATATTCTCGATTTTATGCAGTGGAGATTTGCTTTTGTGTCGCATAATCAAGCAGAATACTTGGTGGACTCAGATACTTTGTTCAACCTGGTATTTATACCTTGTTTTATTTTCATTTTTTTTTAATAAATTTGATTTTGTTGCTCGATGTTGATAATCTTGCCGAAAGTTTTGCATAAAACCTAACACTATCTTTGTTTTCATTTTTAACTTATTTTGATGTGTTTTGTAGAGATAGAGAGAGAAAAATAAAGATAAATAAGTATGTGTTAGAGATAGTGTGTATGTTTGGATTTGTTTTTGGAGATAATATAAAATAAGAATTGTATGTTTGGTGTTATTTAGTAGGAGACAAAAACTAATGTTCATTATCAAATCATGTCTCTTTTATACATATTTATATATATGTATGAGTATGTATATAATATTTTTAGTTGTACGGCCTATAATTAGTGTAGACTTATTTTGACAAAAAACAAATGAAGCACTATTTCAAAACATCTCAAAACACCACCAAAACTTTCAAAATAAATCAAGGCAAACATTGTCCATGTTTTGGCCCATCTCGGAGATGAAGCAAAATGGAAACCAAATATTATGTAAAAATTCCATTTCATGCTACATGTCCTTTTATTTATCTATTGAACAATAAGTTGATTGCTATATTATGAGCCCTAACCATTACGTGCAAAAAGAAAACTTAATATGGCATGCTATAGAGCACAAGACGTACCTTAGTTGCTCCAAAAAAAAAATAAAGCATGCAACGTACTGAGTTTATGAATTCATGACATATATTTGTTTTATATCTGCAGTTGCAGTGATATGTTTGTGTTTTCTATAAGAATAGTTCTAACTAAGATCTACAATGACCTCTTCTTTTCAGTATCGCACCTCACATAACAAGCCTTTGAGGATATACAATTAGGAGTATGGCCGCCAGTGGGGTCCTTACATAGCCATATCTTGAAAAATCATAAGTAAAATATAAGGGAAAATACAAGCAACCCCTTGTGATATCAGAAATGAGCAAATTACCCCCTTATGAGAAAACAAATAGCGATTTGACTCGCAATAATTTTTCTAGTACACCTGTCTGTGTCCTTTGTTGTAAGGTTGTAGTACTCCTTGTTTAATGTTGCTCTATTTGTAAGGGAGTTGTACTCCTTGTTTATGGCTTTGTTAGAAATTCTAGGGAGGTAGCTCTCCTCGCTGTAACTATTTTGTGCATTTTAATATAGAAGGACCGGGGACTCCGAAAAGCTCCCCCCAGCTCTAGGTGGTTTTTGTACAAATTTGTTTTTTCCTTTAGCCTTGTCTAGTTCGGGTTTATTTTGTGTGACCCGAATTTTTGTCCCGAACAAGGGCATTTTTTGTTTTTCACAGTAAAGGTATAAATGATTATGCCATTGCCCAACATATGACATGTTGTACGTCTTCATCCTGGTTGCTTCAGTCGTGAGCAGCTTATTTTTCCAGATTAACATCCACCTTTTTCAAATAAGCTTTCTGCGAACTCAGTGCTCTTTCCTGTCATGGAGTTTAACTGGAACGATCCATTCATTTTGTTTGAGAAAATCTTGAATGGATACTTGACTTTGTCCATCTCTGTGAGACAAACCCATATCCCCAAGCTCTCCTAGTAGAGATACTATCTTCATTAATGGTTGATACCAAGAGAGCTTCTTCCGAGGCAGATTTGATCTAGTTGAAAGCTACCATATCTGGCCTCTGCAGCTTCATAAAATCAAATGCCAGATGAGACCCCTTTCCTGCAATTTCTGAAGCTACTGATACAAATTTTAACTCCAGAACGTCGCCTCTCTTTAAGTGGGGTTGTTTTGCCATGAATCAAATACCGCCCCACTAATCGACTCTGAAAGTTTAGAAATCTCCGGAAAGCTTGGTGACAAAGTATGAACTAAAGCAAGAGCTCCAAAATCATACCATTCTCGGACATCTTCTGGTTTCCACCCCTCTAACATCCAGACCCTGTTATATGTTTCAGATGTTTTGATAATGGTCTTGCCTAAGTTCACTCCTTTGCGAGAAATTAATTTTTTCCCACATTCGCTGATATTCCTACCAAACAGAAGAAGATATCAATTCATAAGTATTAGCCTAAGAGGAGTTTGTCATTGGCCTAAGGCTAATCTCTCCCTCCTTACCTCTATAGGTGCCGGGTTGACTTGAATATAGGAGTTTGCACTTCTTGTGACTCAATTATTGCCATTTCACCAGAGTCTGGTGATGGCCTTGTGCAATCGGTACTTGAATCCGATGCTATAGGTCTAGAGCCATGTACTCTAAAGGCATGTTTTGGGCCATGCTTTTTCAATTCGTGAGTCATCACCAAAGGTGAGGCCTTCCGAATTGCTTCTCGTAAATCATTCCATAGCGAGGTGGATGCTAATAAGGAATTCCTTATTGCGACCTGGATAGTGTCTAGATTAGCTATTCGAATTTGTCCAGCAACTTGGGCATTAACTGCTAGTTGTCCAAACTTTCTGTCAAGCTCCTCGATGTTTCCCTGGAGGTGCCTGAGTCTCAACATGATGGAGTTTGCTTCAGCTGCCTCCATCTCTCGTCAGAAAATTTGCAAGAACATTTTCATTAGATTTTATAACAATAATATTAGCATTCAACTTGCCATCTGATAATACGAGCGTTCTCTAATTTCGATTCTAATTTATTTTTTAAGAAAGCCTTAGCATTAGTATTATCAACTTTTAAATTAAATTCTTTAGCAAGTAAAAATAAAGGCCATTTCTTTAAAGCCTTCCAAACCGCAAAGAATTTTTTCTCGTTATATGCCAAACTTTTGGTTGTTATTCTGAGAACAACCCTCCTGTGTATCTACAAGATTCTTCCTCTGTAGTTGTCTTCTTCATGAGAACTTCTGCCCATCTATAATCATTGGCGTCTGTATAGACCATCAATTCATCCTCGTCCTGTGGTATAGCAAGCTTTGGCAGGTTATTGCAATCCTGTTTCAGCTCATGAACCCTTTTTGTGTGGATTTCTTCTCATTTCCACTTTGAACTCTCTGTTTCTTTCAAGAGTGGTCGAAAATCCTTTCTGTATCTTGCAAGATCCTTAATGAAGATACCTGCAAAATTAACAACTCCCAAGAAGCTCTACAAATGCTTCTTGTCTTTTAGTACGTCTGGAAAACTGCGGATTTTCTCCACAATATGGTTCTGTAATTCAATCTCTGTTTCGTCAATAAGAATTCCTAAAAATTCAATTTTATTGACAACTATAGTTGCCTTCTTTTCAGAAAGTACTAAACCTTCTCTATGGCATGCGTCAGAAAGTATTTCAAGATGTTTGATATGTTATTTAATGTTTTTAGACGCAATAAATATGTCGTCAATATAGACAAACATGAATTTAATATAACCTTTAAAAAGATTATCCATCTTTTTTTGAAATATCTGGGCTGCATTAGCTAAACCAATTGGAAGCACATTCCAGATATATTGTTCCTGTGGTGTGGAGAATGCGGTAAATTTCTTTGATTCACTCTCCATCCTAATCTGATAAAACTCAGATTTGCAATTGAATTTGGAAAATCACCACATTTGCTCCGAAAATTTATTGGCATTATCCTGTTAAATACTTTTCTCTTCGCAACACTTGTATCTCACTACCACAATTAGTAGTAAAGATTAACAGATTCCTTTGACTATCCTGCATATATCTTGCAAATGTTTGAATGAAATTGTTACATAGCAAGATATCGGCCCCTTACCATGAAAGTAAATAGGAGGTGTTTTTAACCTAAACCAAGGTGATCCAAATGCTCCTCCAATCATGATGTTAGCTTCTCGTATTCCCTTATTGAGTATCAGGATTTTTTGTGAAAAATTCCTTCCTTTAATAACGGGTAAGATTTTCCTTGCTTCCTTAGGGAAAACTCCAGGTTTTGCCGTGCAAATTCCTGATCCTGAATCAATATAAGCTGCAAAATATTATGTCTTATATTGATCATACAACATATCAAGAGATATGTATATAGAAAAGGGACTTGTCATTTAATCTTTATGGTGACACAATAAAGACTGAATTTCATTCCGTTACCTTTCCTTCCCCATGGTTTATGGTCTTCCAGGAAACTTACCCCCAAAGTCATACACCAACTTTCTCGTTCTGCAATTCCTGCAACTAGAATTTAATGGCCTGCTATTTCTAACATGCCTTCATATTTTCTAATAACAAGTTGCTGCAAATGATGTAAGTCATCACAAGGAAAAAGTTTTCTTTCTTAGTGATGTCAAATATATCTTATATTTCTTTTCATCCTTCAGGGCATTTAAGTTTTACGTTATCCACCCTAATCTCTTGAGGAGTTAATGCTTTTTATAACTCTTTCTCCTTTCCTTTGTAGCCTAGAATCCTATCTTCCGAAAAGGACATCCGACTACTCAACTCAGTTTCAGAGCTAAGTGTTCTATCTAAAATTGGGTGATCTTTTATAATAATATCGAAACCACCTATTCTAGGTATCCTAATAGGATCTGGTGTCATTACCTTGGCGAATTCCTTGAAAATTCTAGGATTCTCAATATACTCTTTCCTAAGAAACAAATATGAATGATGTGTATTAGAAAGGGCATAAGCTATTCTATAAGTTATAGAATATTGAAATCTTGATGAAGGGTTAAGACTCTACTACAATCTTGGTATGCTAGGTTGTATGCAATCCTAGGATGAATGTCAAATATTAATTTTCCTGCATAGAAATTACCTATCATTGTTCCAAGACAACCATCCCTTAGGTTATTGATTCTTTTATGCATTATTGATAAATGAATATTCGAATAAATTCTTTCCTTAAAAGTCGCTTTTATTACTACTTCAGTAGTTCCTATGTGGATCCATTTCATAGTAATAGCTACTTCTTCTATAAGCTTATTTAATTCTTAAATAATTTCTTCTTTAGAAATTAGTTGCATTTCCATCACATTACCAGTAAGTTCCATGGGTATAGCAAACTCACCTGAACTTACTTTGTAGATTATGTGATGCTTCCTTTGGTTCAGTCCTATCTGGCTCAGGATTTTCCCAATTCCACCAACCCTAAATTCATCGTATTGGTTGAGGTTGGAATCTTGCCGCATGATTCTTTCCATGGTTTTATTTGACACCGTCATTCTGGAAAAGTACCCTGATAGGCTTTCGAAAGTTTGTAGCCTATCTCCCTCATTGTAATTATTCTGACTCGGTTGAATATCCATCCGAATCGGTCTCTATTTCCTCCTCATAGACGCTTTCATCTGAAGGAAGATCTTCGAATTGGTAGATGGGTACAAAATCGCCATAGTAAACTGCATCTAAGAATATCATTTGTGGCTTCAAATATTCTCAATTCACCATGTTTTTGCGGGCAATCGGGAGATATATGTCCTTTTGCTCCACAAGTCAAGCAATTGCAGTCTTTAAAACTTTAATTGGCTCGGGTATGGGCTGGTTTTAAAGTTCTTCATGTAGGGGTTCTTCCAGTGGATCTTGCATCTGTTCGTCTAGATGAAACCCTTGTCGGTCCTGTTCTTTGTCCTTATTTATATGATCTAGCTTTGGACTTGGACCATCATGATCTCTGTCGGGAAAAGGTTCTTCTGAAACTCTTGGGATAGGAGTCCCTATTTTGCTTCCTCCTTTTCCTCAGCTCGCTTGATTTTCCTATAGTAGTAAGAAAATCATTGTTATCACAACAGAAAGGAGTTGGTTTGATTTTACCTCTCAATCTTTGCATGTTTTTCTAGATGGGCGCTTAATAACACCAATTCTTCAGTTTGTCTTTGAGGAAAGACATTCTTCACACCATTGAATCTAGCTGTCCTTCAGGTACTTTGTATGATTGGATCAGCATTTCCCTCCATGGACTGTATATTTTTGCGAAGAACATTGGAGCTGCTACTTCTGTTGCTACTCCACTTTGGAAGAAATACTTGCGGAACCAATAGATATATTCATCTACTGCGCAAATACTTCTTAATTCAAGGCTGAAGAGAGCCTGTGCATATTCTCTAGCCTTTTCTGCTCTGTTTCCTTCAATTATCCATCTCTGATGAAGTGTATCTTGATAGGCCTTCCTACTCGGTCTGCTATCGTGCCTTTTGAATCTCCGACAAGGATGCTGGCTCTGGTATCTTCTGAGGTATTATCCCATCCGATATTCATAGATCCCTCCAAACTCAACTGCACAAGCTTTGTGAAGTTTTCTTTGTCGAGCTCTAGGATAGTTGTTGCTATCTTGATGGCTGCAACCCATTCGTTTATCAATTTCTCAGTATTTCGAAAATGGATAATATCTAGGTTTAGTATAGCGCCATATGAATGTAAGGGCTGGATCATGGTCCTTGCTCAAGGTGTATTTTCAAGCACACTTTTTGGATTTCTCCTTGGATTTTACTTTGGCCTAGTTACCACAAACGTTGGAGTGGCATTAGTGTGGAAATCCGTGCTTTCCCTTATCGGTTGATCCTGTGGAGGATCATTAGAACTCGTACTTCCCTCCGGCGGTGGTAGTGCTGGAGTAATTTCATTTGTTTGGATATTGACCATATCCACAATCCCGAGTTGGAAAAGGATTCTGCCAATTCTTGTAGATCGGATAGATCAACTCTTATTACCTCCATTATTTTATAGATCTAATAGATGCAATAATCATATCCTCTCTGGATTTCGGCTTCAGAATCTCTGTGGCCTTCCCTTTCTAATTTAGAAGAGGTACTGTTCCTAGAGCGTCCCTAATTCGCTCATGTCTGGATCTTGATGTCTCAGGGTTTTCCCTCTGGTTTCTTTTTAGATCTTTAACTTCTGCCCTTAGATCTTAAGGACCTCGTCCACCTTTTAGCTCAAAGATTTTATTTTCATAGTCTTGAACTGTCTTTTGTATCTCCCTCAGATCTTGGGAAATCTTTGATGTATTTGGCTCGAGTTCTTTCCAATCAGTCATAATATTTAGAACTAAAATTATGAAGGAATTTCTCGTTCCGCTTCTCATGGCTGGGATTCTACCATGGACTTCAGTGGAGTGTAGACGCCTCACTGCATTCCCCGGTAGTACTTGTCGAACCTTAAAATTTCCAGCCACTCTTGTTCTTCTTTTGACATGAGAAGTTTTGAATCAATCGTGATGGGACCATTGTAACATTTTTCAAGAATTTGCATGAGAAATTCTCTTATTTTTATTTCCAAAATCTGGAAATATTCCCTATTTTCAGAGTAACTCTAACTTTAGTTCGGTTTCATTTTCCCTCGGAGAGTCTCCTCTATTAGTGGATAAATAATATCAAAATGGAATATAATCAGATATTTCTTCAATAAACCTAGACTTTGATACCATTCTAGGTGAGCATTACCGAAAAAATATGAAATGAGTGCATATAGACTAAAACTGCCTTTTAAAACTTGCATAGGGGTAAAATTGTTCGAAAATCTAGTAGAGGACTAAAAGCAAGCAATTTCATAAGTTACTGGACCTAAACAAATATGGGCATAGTTATCGGACTAAAATTAAAATTAGGCATACTTAGCGGACTAAAATGATACTTTTCCCTACATAGATAGATATATATATGAAGTGATAGATTGAAGAGCTGTTGAAATTGTTTCTGCTATTCTACTGTAATTTTTGTTTATTTTATTGTTTTAGTCTTGGCCATTGTGCAGTTCTATCACTATGTTTTGAAGCCTTCAATAACGTTAGAAAATTGTGGTGGTTTAATCAATATAACATTACATGAAAATATTTTATGCTAGGCTATTAGGACATTGTAATGTCATATTTTAAGGTTAGTAGGACTAAACTTCTCTTATGTAAAAGAACATGTGAAAGGACAAAGTAACAAATCAAAGTGGATAATTACCTTATCCCCTGAGATTTAATGTCAAAAGTAACAAATCAAAGTGGATAATTACCTTATCCCCTGAGATTTAATGTCAATATAAATGTTCATTTAGCTCTTGAGATATATGTGGGTTTTTATAAAATGTTAAGTCTGAGGAAATAGATTTATTGAAAGAGATATGTACAGTAGGGGGTTTTGTTTAAGTTTATTTATTTACTTTTTTTTGGGTAAACGTAAGTTTCATTAATAAAAAGTTACATGCGTACAGTACAACAGTCAAATATCGATTTCGCCTATGACAGGCCATGGGAACGTATAGTCTATATAATACAGAAGTACTAACAGAGTGTGATAAATTAGCACTAATAATTCTCTGTCTAACATCATCCACTACGATGGCAGCGATGGTGCTCGGTGGTCGATCAACATGCTCAAAGCGGCGCAAGTTCCGCTCTCTCCAGATATGATAGACACATGCAGCGAGTAGATCACGGTAGGATAAATTGACGATATATTTCTCTCTCTACTTCCTAGTAGCCTACTCCACGTTTAAGGCCCAGTCTCGATTCGGCCATGTGAATCGAATATCCTGTCTCACAGCTATGAGTCATCGTCTGGCATAAAAACATCAAAAAAATAAGTGTGTATATGTTTCTATTGCGCCTTCATCACAAAGAACACAGGTGCCAAGATAAGACAACCACGTTTTGTCTATCGTGGATAGTTTCCCTAATATAGCGAGCCACAGTATGAATGTGTGTCAAGGGATCTTCAGGGAGCCCGAGAGTAGTGAAGTTCAGCCTACCTTGGGTCCCGACGGGTGTAATATACGATATAGCAATGCAACAGTGAGACATCCATTCGTATCTCGCCAATGAACACGATCATCGTCTCCATGGATTATGGGCAAATTCTTTACAATCTCCAAACATGTCCGCGATGAGGCCGAGTGCCAATGCCCATCCATAATGACCCTATTAAGTTTCTCCGAGAGTTCAAGACCAGTGAGTTGCGTGCCACGTGGGAGCCTTTGAATAAGTGGTCCGAGGGGGTGCCACGGGTCCTGCCACAAATAGAAGGTAGCTCCATCACCCACTTGGTAATCCACCAATAGTCGAATAATGGTACGTACGCGAAGGAATTTTCTCCAACCCCACGAACCTCCGTGCTTAGGAATTGTCCAAATGAACCTGTCACGCAAGCGCCCATGGTACAACCACTCCACCTATATGGATGTTCTATCACAATGAATCACATCGCAGAATTTCTTACTCATTAAGGCACAGTTAAAAATAGCGATGTCTCTTATGCCCTGTCCTCCCTCTGCAGTTAGCTTACATACATCTATCCATCCTACCTTTGCATAGCCCCCACTAGTAGCACTTTTCCATAAGAAGGAGCGCAATTTCTTCTCGATCTCCCCTATAACACCTTTAGGTAGAATGAATGCGGAAGCCCAATAGATACTCAAAGCTATGAGAACGGATTTAATAATCTAAATCCGTTCCTCAAATGATAATGTCTTACCCTGCTAATCCTAGATGCGACTCAATTTTTGCCAATAGAGGTTGGCAATTCGCTATTCATAGTTTGAAAGAGATTAGAGGAAGCCCAAGGTATCGCATCGGTAAATGCCCCTCTTGAAACCCAAGCACTGCTAATAACTGGTCTCTCATCCCGTGTGCCGCTCATGATAAAATGAGACGGCTCTTTTGCACATTAAGCTGAAGTCTAGATAACTCAGCAAATCGATCCAGACCCCGTTTAAATACCCCAATGGAGGCCATATCAGCTTTACAGAAAAGTAGTAAATCATCGACAAATCCAAGCTGAAATAATTTAGATGGTCCACATTACCAATGAAACGAGAATAGCATGTCCTCATCAATCAATCGAAGTAAGAGTAAATGAAGTAACATCATCACTAAGACAAATAGGTACGGTGACAACGGATCTCCCTGTCGTAACCCTCGTGACCCTGCGAAAATCATGTGGTTTTCCATTAAGACACTGGGGAATCGTGCGAGCAATGTATCATTAATAAGCATCCGGTCTAGTCACTTCCATAGACTACGCGAAGTCGTGCTGCAATTATGTCATGCATAACATTCACCCTGCATGAGAAGTGAATGCAAAGCAGTTGACTGAATACATGCAATAAATTCCTCCATGGCCATCCTTATGTCTCCAGAGGTGCCACAGACCTCAGTGAGATCACGTACCGCATTAAAAACACCCCCCACTAACCACAACTCATCCATCGACTGATTACCCAACATATTTAAAGATTCTTATAACTGACGTCGATCAATAACTTCATTAGCACCATAAATAACTATAATATACATCGGTTCATTGCATGCACGTATAATCACACGACAATGTATAAATTGGGATCCCAGATCAAGCACATTAACATGAATGAAATCATAATGCCATGCTATCCATATACAATTCCTAATAGTATCATTGTCAACAAACCATTTCCACTAAGGTAAAATAACAGCCAGTGTACGATATACATTATTCACACGTTTCCGGGTTTTCATGAGGCCAACAAAATGTAACCTGAACTCAGCCACTAGGTCCTTCAAAGCTAGCAGGTGGTCCCTCTTGTTTAGGCCGCAAACGTTCCACAATGCAGCATTCAACATGTGTCACCGCTAATGGGGTTGTTGATATTAGGACCCCTCGTAGATGCTTCTGCATCATCAATGAAGTTTAATGCGTCAAAGGAATTGAATATGACTACTTCCTTACCCTTATTTCTTCTGTTTGCGTTGATTTGCTTGCTAGGAGGCTCACGAGCAACTTGCGGCTGCAAGGAAGCATCAACCGATTGCTAGAAGGACCCGTTATTGGATCTGACATAACGGAAGGCGTCTATGTAATGCTAACCTCCTTATCAACCTGGGGGATAGAGGCACTGACTTTAGGAACATAGACCGCTACAGGGGGTTTTAATTACTTTGCACCTTTGTTCAACAAGCATTCCTTAGACGAATGCCCCAAGCTCATTCAACTATTACATTTGGGAGGGAGCTATTCGTCTCCACGTCCACTTTGCATGGCAATTCCCCTCCATCCTCGTCCGGGGTCATAATGATGATGTGTTTAGGTAATTTCAATTTGATATCAAGCATAGCGTATAGACAAGCCAAATTCAGTCTCGTGCATGTTCTCGTAATAGCATCCGGATACAGTGGCTTCCCTACTCCATAGACAAGCCAAATTCAGTCTCGTGCATGTTCTCGTAATAGCATCCGGATACAGTGGCTTAGTGGCTTCCCTACTCCACTAGCCACTGTGCCTAATCCTTCTGTTCTCCAAAGCTCAACCGGTTGGTGTCTCAATCTGATCAACACTAGGACTTGTGTGTGTTCGAGCTTACGCATTACCATTCCTGGTTGTAATTTTTGGAGCACGATCGGTTGCCCCTGGTATAGCCACGACCCACCTTCTATTACATCTTCCATATCCATAACCATTTTAAACTGGAAGAAAAAGAACCCATTCATCGTGGCAGTTACCTCCCTCAGTGAATGCCAAATTGAAGTCACATACTCTTTCAGGTGATGGAAGTACGGGCGTTGCCCAAAAAATACCCCACTGCTGTTGCCTTCCACCAACGAGACCCATCATGAATCGATTCCAACGTCGGTGATACTATGACTTCACCATTTTGCATTACCGGTGCAACATACTATAAAATTGTTTGGGAGGAATTATTTAACGCAAAGCAATTTTATCATCATAAATTGGGATTTCAGAACTAGTACGTAGGGGAATATTTCCAACAAACAAACCCGTATTACCGGACAAGATATTAGCCACTGTCGGATTTGCATGTGTACACCCAAAGTCCAGTGAATTTCAGTCGCCGAAGTTGAAACTATCACTGAAGCAAAAATAGACGGCCAGGCAGGTTGCAAAAACAGAGATTCTGCACAGAAATTCCCGCGCCGTTCATCGCCGGCCAGTAAGGCACTGTCGCCGTGTGCACTGACCCATCCCCTCCTCCATAGCCGGTCATTTTCCAGACGAATGATGCAGCCCAAATCCGTCAATCTGGCGCGATTGCGACGCTACAGCAGAAATCGTAGTACTGTTCGTCGCCGGCAAGATCACTGGCGTCGCCTGTTCCATGTCCTTCTCCAAAGCCGGCGACTTTCCAGATGGTTGAGACTTGCCCAACACCCCAGCCTCCATCATCGCCGGCGCTGATATAGCAACAGATACTCCCAAAAACTTTTTCGCATCTAGGGTTTGCGCTGGTGGCACCGCCTTCCTCATCTGGTCCATATCTGCTGCTGTAACCATATTCGCTGGCGACGGGCCAACAACAACAGCAGAAGTCGCGTAGGTCATCTCCTTCGGTGCAACAATCGCGAGGACAGGTTCAGTAGAAATTTCAGAACCCAAATCTGCCTGATTCTCGAAGACAGCGGAATTCCATCGCGCCCATCGAAAAACTCACACCAGCGGATTCCCTTGGGTTGGGAAAATGTAGAGTGGACGGAGAGGGCCAAACCGCGCTTCCCACTTCTATTTTAGAGTTTCCAACGCCGCAAGAGAAAGAACATTGCCATCATCAATAATCTTCTACGCCAAATTAAAAAATTCTGCAATATTGAAGGAGGCACGAATCTCATCCGCTAGCCGCGCTGGTCAAGCAGTAGAGACGCCATTGTCGCTGGTTCCCTGGTCGATATAATTTTTGCGAAGTATAGTTTCAGACACATCCAAGAAATGGAGACCATCCTCTCCCCAATAATCCGCATACTCGGCAACAGGTTTGCCGACATCACCGTGGAGGAGAGTTGTAGTGTGTGTTTGTGAAGTTGTGCTAGTGTGTGCGAGAGAACAGAGAGTGTTTGGAGAGTCCATCCTATCAAAAAATTTATTTTCTTTTTTTTAATTGAGTGGGTGTTTATATATACGATTACATTAATATGTTACCTCTATTCATTTTTGGCCCATCTCCGAGATAAACCAAAACAGGCCACATGTTTGGGTCGATTTAATTCACCTGGATTGTGTTTATTTTGTTTTGTTTAGGGTTTTGCCTTGTTTCTTACAAAATTCATTTGAGTACATTCTCACGTTTTTCTCCCACCATCACTCCTCCCACCGTCCGTCATCTTTCGCCGCCAGGTTTCAAACCGCCATCGCCCACATTTTGTGCACCAACTGTTCTGCCGGAGATGGTGGGGGAACGCGCTAAACCGAAAATATGTTACCTTGAGCATCCCTTCTTTGTGCAGAAGTTGATTCTGGAGCTTCAAATCATGGTTGTAAGCACCGCAGTTGTGGCAAAAATCAAGTATTGGTGGTTGATTTGCTGGGTTTTTCTTGTGGTTGTGGTGGCAGTTTCACTCGTCTTTGACGTATTTCCAGTGGAAGTTATGACCGCTACTGAGCGGTTTCTTAGCTCTCCTGCAGCCCAATTTGGGTTAGAAATCAGAGTTCTTCCCACTCTCTGCATTCTTTGGTGGAACTCTCTAATCTAGCAAACAAACACAAAAAGAGAAATGTATTTGTTAATTCTATAGTATGGTACAATTTATTAACTCTATCCTATTTAAATTTATACATAATTATAGATATGGTGTAATTAATACCATGCAGCCTCCTGCACAAGGCAACCTGGCACACATTGATGACTTTGTAGGTACAAATCAAGTTGTTACTGTTTCTGCGCATACCTCTTTGTCCTCTTGGGTCATAGAGATGGGGGCAACTAATTATATATATGGCAGTACTTGCACTTGATAATCTCTCTCCTCACACTCATCTGACCTTTGTCCACTTACCTGATGGAACTTCTCGATCTGTCACTCATATAGGGAGTGTTGTGCTTCACAAAAATCTACCTTTAACAGATGTTTCCTTGGTGCCATCTTTTCAGTTCAATCTCCTGTCCGTTCACAAAATTTGTTCGTCTTTACTGATCGAAGTTGTTTTCCACCCATCTTATTGCCTCTTTCAGGACCAAAAGACTATGCATGTCATAGCGGTGGGCAGGCAAGTTAGAAATCTATATCACTTAGATGCGACCTCCTTCGATCCTAATGTCATTCGTCGTTCTTCTCATACTACTTGCTCTGTATTTCACAATAATGACAGCGTTTTGTGGGCCAAAAGATTGGGTCATCCGTCACCCTTTGTAATCAAACATATCCATGTTCCTGACATAAAACATTGATCGGTTTCTTTTAATCATGATTGCGATATTTGTCCTTTGGCAAAGCAGCAAAGACTGCCTTTTCCTGTTAGCACTACCAGATCATCTTCCCCTTTCAAACTATTACACATTGACTTGTGGGGGCCTTATCACATTAGCTCGCTCACTGGTTGCCATCATTTCCTCACCCTGTAAATGACTATAGTAGAGCAACGTGGACCTTTCTCGTTAAATATAAATCACAAACACCTCAAGTCTTATATAACTTCCTCGTAATGGTGCGAACTCAGTTCCAAAAATCCATTCAGGTCGTCCGTTCCGACAATGGGACTGAGTTTGTCAATTCTAATTGTAAATCTCTCTTCCTGTCGAATGGTATAATACATCAAACCTCTTATCCATACACACCACAACAGAATGGAGTGGTAGAACGTAAGCACAAACATGTCATCACAGTAACTTGCTTGGATGTCACACTTGCCCAAACACTTCTGTGGAGAATCTGTCCTCACAACGACCGACCTCAGAAATAGACTACATACACCGATACTCTATTTTAATTCTCTATTTTACGAAATTTTAAAATGCTTATAAAATTTGGAAAACCCGACAAATTTAGTCATATACTTTAAAAATTTTTCAAAATGGTCCAAAAATTGGAAAAACATGACACATTTATTCCCACAAATCTCATAAAGTAGAGGACTAAATGTATCGAGTTTTCCCCATTTTGAAACTATTTTCGAAAATTCCATAAAGCAGTGGACTAAATAGGCCCAACATTTTGAATTTTGGAATCATTTTGATATTTATATAAAATAAAAGACTAAAAAAGTATTGAATTCCTAACTAAAAATACAATTTTGCCAACAATGCATATATAGGAAAAAAATGCATATGTATGTGTTCATGATTGGATTGTCTCAATATACATAAGGTGTTTGCAAGAGCTTAAAATAAATTTTTATTAGTATATTGCTGAAAATTAATTGAAAAAATGCTTTAGAAACTTTGATTTTGAACAATTTAAAAATTAAGTTGATTTACGTCCGAATGTATAACTAGCAATCCCTTCCAACTTCTACAATTTATTTGAAAAAAATATGTGTAAAGTGGTTTATCCAAACAGTCCAATTTCAACTGTTTTTTTCTCACTTTTAAATTTTGCTTCAAATACTTTCAACTTTGAACAGCTAAACTTACAACCTTTTTACAGCTATTATTCCCACCAATACGGTAGAAGCTATATACTTGATTTTGAACTAAAAATAGTGTTTCTTTACTTGAGTACCATATTTCTTTGATGTTTGAACTATAAGTAATGCTTTTGAACTATAAGTAATGCACATAAATTAATTAATTGTGTCATTAAATTTAAATTTTGATGTTTGATATATTACTTTGAGTGAATAAAATTACTCTGAGATCACATTACGTAAATTTTATTATCCAGTAATATGTTATAAGTTTGTTGAACTATATAAATTTTCACTTTTAGAATGATCACTCTTAAATATTCTTTTAAAGATATTTTGTTGATATATATAATGTTTGTAAAAATATTAATACGAAATTACATTTATATCTATTATACATACACATGTATAATATATAAAATACATACCATACACATATAAGCAAATTTATATATATATAAGCATCTGCATTTTCCACCTCGATCTCTAATATGTCTTATATTGGTTATATATATATATGTGAGGATGATAGATGATTTTTTTTCAATTTTATCTGTCTAACGTTCTTATCCCTAAGAACGACATTATATATGACAAGGATAATCTATTCACGTCAAAATTGGATACACATTGCTCTATTTATACATGATATAAATATAAAAAATCTTAGAGAAAGAACTGCAGAAAATAGCAGTATATGTGAGTCAGTGTGTATGTACATATACATTTATATAAAATTATATGCATATAAATAATATTGTTGTACGTAGAACATTTATTAAGGTATCTGCTATAAGTATATCACTATATTGAATGTTTAAGGTCTATACTACTCCTAATACTCCAAATATGCTCTTAGAGGTGTGCCAAATTCTGCAAAATAAGAGAGTGTTAAGGCCAACCAACATGAGTTCCAATGATGGCTCTCCTACGTTCAAGTTAATATGGGGCTCAAGGTCTCAAAGAGAATGAGTGTTAAGATTTTGGGTAGCAAAAATTATACCTGATGCGGGAGAGCCAATACTTATATGTGTTGGTAGGTTCTAGAATTTTACGTACACCCTTCATCTAAAAGATGATCTACGGTATGCAGTGGCCGCACATACAAAAATTGAAATAGTGACAGACTGTGTCCCAACAGACAAAGTAGTGCTTCTGTTAGTGAAGAATGCTTGTTGTTGTCAATAAATACAAAAGTATCTTGGATACCTCGGGTATTTAGGAGAAATAAATAATGATACAATCTCTTCAATAAGCTTCTAATAATACTACTTCAGAAAGTCTCCTGGCAAGCCCTATATAGTAATTTTGTTAGAATGGAGGCCTTTGTCAATTTAAAAGGTCCCTAATGTTGAAGGGAGTGCATTAGCCCGGGAAGCGCCGCGAAAGCGCAAAAAATAAAATAATTACGATTAAAGCAAACAATCAAATCCCATTAATGAGGTGTACGCTTGAACTTTTACCGAGCGTTCAGTGTAAAATAAAAAACAAGAACCATAGAAAAATATAAGAAAAGCAAGAGGCATAAATGTAAATGGAATTTACCCTCGTTGTCCTTGTTCGGCGACCAGTGCAGTCGAAGTATGTAGCGGGGACGGTGAATTCAAAGAAGAGGATCCGTGCCATGTTAGTATATGACAGAGGTATCTTCTATGTACTTGGAGATGTGTTCACATTGTATAAACCTGAGGCCACACTTATTGGTCAAATAGGAAAAGGGGTTCCTATGTCGAGCAATTTGGTTTAACGTGATCTCAAGTATTAAGCATAGACACCTAGTCCAGAATGGGAGCCTACACCAATTTTCATGCCCTAGACTAATGTCGGAACACGATAGACAGAAGGACCATACCCCTATGGACTCGAGAGCCTAAAACTTCACATGGATATTCACCTAGTCTCTAGTGCCACAGACTGTTGCTAGACGGCCACCCATGGTGATGGGCTTTCTTAATCAAGGGTTGATCGAGAATTATTAAATAAATTATATTAATTAATAATAGTGTTTGACACTAGCCCAAACTTTACTAAAAGGTGAACCTAAAGAGACACACAAATTATCAAGAAGGAATGAGGAATTAATTCAATAAGTAATTAAATTACTTGCAAATAAGATAGATCCATTGGATGGAGCCAAAGGATAAATTACTAGGATTCATTTATATTGGGCTTGCCTTTATTATTTAATAAGTTAGACTTATTAATTAATAAAGGCTTATTGGGCTCATGTATTTAATTTGATTAAATATGATGAACTTAAGATTAAATTAGATTTACTTAAAATTAGTTGGGCCTTGTATTTTTATCTTAATAAAATCGGCCAAACACCCTAATTAAGCCTGTTGAAAAACTGACTAGCAATTATCACTTTTGAAGAGTGCTATGTTAGTCATTTTTTATTTGGAATAAAGAATATATTACCTTTTGAATTGTAGAATGAATCTAGACACATTTTAGTACATTCATACATGGTATATATATTAGTTATTTTGAATATCTAATAACATAACACAACACAAAGACTAATTTCCTACCCTAGAGCTCCAAATTGGCCGCTTCCTTCTTCTGCACACTTGGTGTGATCTTTTCTCCCTTATTCTTTTCTAGCAAATTGAATTAAAGAATTTCATATTCTGGTGTTGTTTGGACGTGTCTTTAGAGGGCTTCTACTTTGAATTCTCGCATGAACAAATCAACGGAAGAAGGTTTGAAGTAAATCAAGTAAAGGTAATACTTGATTTACGTTTCTTGCATCTTCTAGTTTTAATTTTACCATAAGACCTATTTTAGTTTATTGTTTATTAAATGAACTAGATCGAATGCCCGGGAACTCCAAGGTTACACCCTTGGAACCATGATTTTATATAATTTGTTTTTTAATTTGTGAATTTTTATTTACAGGTTTCGCTTGCGCATTCACGGGCCGATCTACTCGCATTTTTGTTGCTTTCAAGTGGTATCACGAAGCCTTAGACTGCGTGTATGGCTTTTTATTTTGTTGGTGGGCCTGTGTGCCCTTGTGATTAATTTTCTCCTCTCTCTCTTAATATGCCTTGTAATAATAAGGCTTGCTCTCATCCCCCCTGTGTACTCCCCTCGATTTTTTATCGGGATTTCTTATTTCAATTGTAATGATAGTAACATTGATTTTCGGTGAGGTTTTATAATTTCTATGTAAAAGCAAGCCTATGGAGATGAAGGCCTGCGAAGAAGGAAGGAGTTTGAAGGCCCATTTATATGTTGATGGGTAAATCATTATTTTAATAGTATAAGGTCATCTTAGACAGTCCTTAGACTCACTGCGTGCTCAGTGAGTCACATAGTTTGGGCTCTTGATCATCCAACAGGGGTTTCTAGGTTTATTGCATGCGATGCGTTTACTTAATGCTTTAACTATTTGATATTTGTGCATGCAATGTTAATATGTGAAGAGGTCTCGGTCTAAAAACTCAATATTAACTCTCACTTGGTTGGACCAAGTTAAATTTTAGGCCTATAATGGACTTCGATCGAAATGGTTTTGATCCGTCCAAGCCTTCCATCCACAGCAATGGTGAGGAAGCTACCGATACACAAGTGTGGTCTCATGATTCGTGATACACTTAGGATAGAGGAAAGCTGTACCATTATTGTGATCAAAGGAACATATTCACCGTTTTCATGTCTCACGAGTCGTGGGGGATGGAGAATGAAATGTGATTTGGTTGATGGGTGGAGCCTAACACCGAGTAACATGATTCGCTTGGAGTCTCGGAATCATGTGAAAAGGTGAGGTAAAGGATCTTGGGAATCTCATGGAATGAGAATGGTATTGGATACCTCCCACGAGGCCTTTGGCATTTGAATCGTAAAAGTAGGGCATGACAAATTCGCTTGTGGATCCTAAACTTACTAGGAAATGTTATATTTGAAACCCCACTTGAGAATGGTGGGCGTTCGTATAAATAGTGGGAGAGTTAAAGACTAAAGACCAAGTCTTTAAGCTTAATTTATAATATTTCGATAAATGTAAATTTCATTAAGTACAGTACAACAAGCATCAACTAGGTGGATTCCTCGACAAAACCAAGGAATCGGCCTTAAACGATAAAGTGCGCATGTACTAACAGCATAAGGCAGTTGAATAGTAAGAATCCTTTGTCGCATGTTGTCAAGAATAAGTGTACCCAAAGTCTATGAATCACTATGGCTCCCAACAAAACGTCGAAGATTACGCTCACATTAGATGTGATAAATCAAGGAACCAAGTAAGGCACGATAGGACGCATATATCATGTGCTTGCCCTTCCATCTGCTAGCAGCCCACAATAGGTCGGTAGGCC
This sequence comes from Sesamum indicum, assembly GCF_000512975.1. Taxonomy (NCBI): domain Eukaryota; kingdom Viridiplantae; phylum Streptophyta; class Magnoliopsida; order Lamiales; family Pedaliaceae; genus Sesamum; species Sesamum indicum. The sequence continues at coordinate 188,907 of NW_011628056.1, read as the reverse complement.
ATGGGCGGTTTGGCCAAGGGAAGCGAAGTGTGAGTCGAATCACCTGCAAACAACTTCTCGAATAGGAGCAATGAAAGAATAAGTGGTTGTGATTTTCCGCTGCACCGTCCGTAAAAAGAACACAGGAGCTATCCAAGTGAGATAACCAAGGCCTGTCCATGGTAGAAAGCTTACCAAGTATGGCTAGCCAAAGGACAAAGGTATGTCTAGGGATCTTAAAGGGGCCCAAGAGTAGTGAAGACCAACCTACCTTCGGACCCTGAGCTCGGAGCGATGGGAGTACCGTAGCTGACGTTGGAGTCGCTGTCTGAGTTGACCATAAAATATGGTTATTACCACCACAATGTGTGGAAGGGAATGCATAATCTGTTGAATATCCGTGAGCATTCTTAAAGGGTATGCGTGGGATCGCAGGAGGGGCCAACGCCATTGTCCATCCTCAATGCAAGCAACAACTCTGTCTGTCAGCCGTGAATTCGTGAGGCTAGGTCCATTTGGAAACTTTCGAATAAATGGGCCTAACTCATGACAAGGATCCTACCATAAATAGAATGTAGCCCCATCTCCAATAACATACTGCACAAACGGTCGAATGAGGTGTCGAAGATGGAGGAGTTTTCGCCAGCCCCATAAACCCCTTCGATCTGACACCGTCCAGATAGAAGTATCTCACAGTCTTGTATGATAGATCCAATCAACCCAAATAGAAGCCCTATTGCCCGGAATACCTTGCCACAGTTTAACTCCCATAAGAGCAAGGTTGAGGCAGTGATATCTTGGTTGCCTTGACCACCTTCATTATTAGGTAGACATACACAATCCCAAGCGAAGTTGAATCCTTCCATAGGAAAGCCCTCAGTCGCTTTTCTACCTCCCGAGTGACACCCTTAGGCAAAATAAAAGCAGAGGCCCAATATACACCAAGAGCAGTAAGAACAGATTTAATAAGTTGTACTCGTCCCACATATGATAAAAACGTACCTTCCCAACCTTTAATACGCAGATTGAGTTTGTCAAGCAGGGTTTATAATCCAAAAGAGTAAGTCGCAACGATATAAGTGGGAGTTCCAAATACTTCATTGGTAAGTGTCCCTCCTAATCAGAAGTTGATCGTTAGAGAATCATGTAACTCTTTTGTACATTAATGCGAAGGCCCTTAATTCATAATATTACAATCATCTACTGATTTTTATTTAATTTTCTATTTTTTAGAAAATATCTAAGAACCCTTTAACCATGATAATGGAGACTAACAAATTCAATGGCACGAACTACAATGATTAGCTGCGAAAAATGAGGATTGTCCTAGATTTCGTGAACCAGGACTATATCTTGGACAAGCCACTCTCAATGGCCTTGCCAAAAGGACCCTCGCCTGAAGAACATGTCACGTTCGAGAAGTGGCTTGAGGACAACCATAAGGTCCGTAGTATCATATTGGCTTCGATGCCTAGTGACATCCAAAAGCAATATGATAGACTGGATATTGTTCTCTCGATAATGCTCCACATGAAGGAAGTTTATGCAGTTCCTAACAAGCATATTATATATACCGCCACAAAAGTATTCTCCAGGACCAAGATGGCCGAAGGATCGTCTGTACAAAGTCACGGGGTTAAGATGCTATCCCTAGTGGAGAAGCTCAAAGACCTCAAAGTTGGGCTACACAATGGCACGTACATTGACGTAATCCTTCAGTCGCTTCCTCTATGCCACAACCTATTTATTATTAACTACAACTTGAATAACTTGAGAAGTCTATTCATCAGTTAATTAATATGTTGGTCCAATATGAGGTGGCGACCCACAGGTTTATGTCGGCGGTATTCGTAGGAGAGGCTTCAACCTCCATAGTGAAAGGCAAGAGGGTAGAAAGGTGGAAGAGGAAGAAGGGCAAGGGAAAAGCTATCGAAACCACTATTTGAAAGTAACGCGAAAAATGCGACTGGATTGGCCCGGGAACGGGCAACCGAATGCGGTAATATCAAATTACGTAAATTAAAACAAAGCATAATAAAATCAGAATTTCAAGTGGTCTACCCTTGGAGTTCCCGAGTGTTTGATGTAGTTATGCAAATATAACAATAAAATAAATGGGGCTATGATTGAATGAAAACTGATAGATACATAAATCGTGAATCAAGAATTAGCTTTTGATTTGATTTATTTCGAATATCCTTTGTTTGACCCGTTTATGCAATGTTTCAACGTAGAAGCCCTTTAAAGTTGCGTCGACATCCACCGAAATTTGGGATCCCTCAATCCTCTTTGCTAGAAAAAAAGTAGGGAGAAAAATACACACAAAGTGAGTATACAAAAAGGTCAGCCGAGAGGTGGAATTAGGGTGTAGGATATTATTTTGTGTATTATGTATTTTTTTTCATTAGTTATTCCAAATAACTAATACACATATATATACCTCGTATGGATGCATTAAAATATGTCTAGGTTCATTTAACTATCTATAAGCTAATAAAATCCTTTATTCAAAATAAATAATGACTCACATGGCACTTTTCAAAAGTTAATTTGTTAGTCAATATTTTCTTTTCTAATCATTTCCACCAACTTAATTAACGGGCTTGGACCGATTTTAATTAATTGAAATACAAGGCCCAATAATTTTAATTAAATCCAATTTAATTAAAGCCCACTTACTTAAGTCCATTTTATATTTAATTCAATTAAATATATGAGCCCAATAAGTCTTTATTAATTAATAAGTCCAACTTATTAAATAATAATGACAAGTCCATCATAAATTAATCCTATTTTATTTATTCATGGACTTATCCATCTAATGGATCCGTCTTATTTATATGTAATCCAATTACTTATGGAATTAATTCTCAATTTATTCCTCGTCCCTTCTTGATGACTTGTGTATGACCTTTTAGGTTCACCTTTCAGCTAGACTTGGGTTAGTATCAAACACTATTATTAATTAAATTTAATTTAATTAATAATTCTTGATCAACCCTTGATCAAGAAAACCCGTTATCATGGGTGGCCGTCTAACAACGGTCTATGGCACTAGAAACTAGGAGAATATCCATGTGAATTTTTAGGCTCTCAAGTCCATACAGTTATGGTCCTTTCATTTACCATCTCCTAGCCTTAGTCTAGAGCATGAAATTGAGTGTCGGTCCCATCCTATACGAGGCGTCTTTGCTTAATACTTGAGATCGCGTTATGCCAAATTGCTCGACATAGTAACCTCTTTTTTCTATTAGATCAACGACTTTGGCGACAACTTTATATAATGTAGACGCATCTCCAAGTGCATAGGAGATACCTCTGTCATATTTTGACAGGGAACAAATCCTCTTCTAAGGAACTCACCGTCCTCACTACATACTTTGACTGAACTAGACAAGGCTTACGATGACCATATCTGAGACACCTCTGAAATAAATCTAAGATACAGTCATCACAAGCACGTGACTATAATGATTCTCAAGTCTGGGGACTACTCTCGTACTATCGAAGTCGGGGATTCGAGTATTACCGACCAAGCCTTCAAGGCTTCATTATAATGATTCCAATTTAGTTCAATCGATTCCATACCTAGCCAATCGCATAAACATCCCACATTTGTTGCTGATGAAATACGGCACTCATCAAATGAATGCGACTCTTAATGCAAGTCTCAGTAGGACTCATGATGCCGAGTCTCAAGGCCCTCGACTTGGAACATTTCAAACCCAACCCTTGGCAGTTGGTTTGATGATCGCCATCGAATCCGCAGTCCAACTGTTGCATGGTTGTTAAATTGGTCATGGGCATCTGTTGTGATGTCAATGCAGTGCTTGACGTAATTTGGTAAGCACAACAGATACGTGTGCCGAACAAGAATACTTACCATATTTGTTGGGAAAACAAGGATTGCTTCAATGATTCTCAAAACCACCAATCCAATTGGCTTTTGGTCACCTATCCCACAATCTCCCACATGACCTTAAAGCCAATTACTCATGTTTCCATATTAAATTGATTATGAGTAATCTGCGATATCGGCTAGGTCTTATGGGTCTACCTTTGTTTCTGCTGATTTCCTGCGGTCCAACCGCACATTACATCTTCCTATCATCACCCAAAGCAGATGATCGTGTCTATGATTTTTTTTTGGGCTTGTGATGAGATCTCAGGCCTTTTATCTGGTGTGTAGCCCACTTGTCATCCTCTAAGGTGACTACTAGTGCGGCTATGCTAGGTAGCATACCCAACAATTCGGTGTTGTTTTTCGGTCCTAACTATTTTCCAATTATAACTTTAAAATTGCCATACATTCAATTTTTCATGATAAGGTTCCTTGTGGTATACCACTTGGAATTTTTCTAATATTACCACATTATCATAAAGCTCGAATGTATTTTCATTTTGAGATTAAATATTATTCATATGATCTTGGAAGCTACTATTGCTATAGCCATCTAGAATTTAGTGTTCTAAACATCTTATAAAATGTCTCGATCATGTGATTATAAGCTTAGCCAAACACCCTATTATCCTTTTTCTATATATTTCGCATTAGTAAAATTTTTTGTTCGTGTAGGAGAGGTTGAAGAGGGAGCAAAAAGAGAAAGAACTAAATAAGTAAAGAAAAGCAGAAGCTAATATGTACATAATTGTAAAGGTAAATTATATTTACATTTCTTCTACATAGCTGTTGTTGTTGTTATTCTTGTTGTTACTTGTACTATGTCGGGAAAATAGCATGTTTCGTCCAGTAAGTTAGTAACTTCTTTGTAAAATTCATGAAACAACAGCTAAAGAGTGCAAAAGCAAAAAGAGAGCACAACACAAGGATCTAGGCAATTATTTAGTTTTAGGATTCTGGGGGGATGATGGTATTAAGTACTGGGAATACTCGTGCGCGCGCGGAACAGCCTTACTTACATCAGTCTGTCGTGCTCCTCACCCGAGGATCACTCCTTCCTCTTTTATACCATTTAACATTCTACTATTCCTTAAATATCCACAATGTAATTAAAGTTGTACTATGTCACTTGGACTATGTTGGGAAAATAATATTTTTCGTATCGTAATTTAGGGTCTTTCTACTTTTTGTCCCACTGGTTATGGAATTCTCACTTTTATCCCTGTAACTTATGAAAAGTAATACTTTTGGTCTCATTACACCTTTCTATTAGATATTTTAACGAAAACACGTGGTCGTTGGGCCTTTACACTTTTGGTCCCTTGGTTACATGACTCTCACTTTAGTCTGAATTTAAAAATACAGCACTTAACTATCACGTAGTTTTTTCGTTAATTATCTAATAAAAATGTGTCATGAGACTAAAAGTGCTAAATTTTGAAAGTTAGTAACCAATATCTAATAAAAATGTGTCATGAGACTAAAAGTGCTAAATTTTGAAAGTTAGTAACCAAAAGTGATAGTCCAATAACCAATGGGACCAAAAGTGGACGGCTTCATTTTATGGGAAGAAAAATATTATTTTTCCATACTTGTACTATGTTCTTATTAGTTAAAATAGAAGATGATTGATAGGAAGAGATTGCCAGAGAATTTCTTGCACCAGTGTACTTCCAGCATTTCTGGCTATGGGGAAAGCGCCAGAATAAAACTCATCGTCCTAATCGGCCATTGACACTCCTAGAGGAGTCCTACACTATAAACATCTAATGCTTCTTAATTATATGTTTTATTACTTTTGCCACATCATTATGCGGTTTTTCATGATTGTGTTCACATTGGATTTTCTACTCCTATTGCATCTTCTATTTAGTTTCACATATATATTTTGACGTGCATAAAATCTTTTCCCTAGATAAAATTAATAACATAATTTTTATACACGTGATATGTATATGTGAAATAAAATATAAGATGCAACAAGAATTATAATAGAAAATGTAGTTCGAGTTGTGATGGGTAATATATAGCATTGGCTTTTTATTTTCTATTTTCTTTTGGGTAGTTGTAAGGGTATGAGTTCGACAAAATTTTAAGATTCAAAATCAAGTTCGGACTTGACATAACATGAAAAGGAAAAACTAAGTTCAAACTCAATGCTATTTATTAACAAAATTTAAAATTTTGATTGGGAAGATAACTTTAAAACATTAATGTATTTAAGAATATTTATTAAACATATTACTCAAACAAAAGAAAGATTTACCTTATGTTTAATCAAAAAATATTGTATATATACATTTTTTTTAATCAAAAGTAGTTAATAAATTATGAAAGTATAATGGCAATTATAAATTATGAAACTGAATGTATAATAATCTTTAAATACTTTTACTAATCGATTATTACAAAGTACAAAATTTTAAAAACTTCTTACTTATGCCAATTATACAAAATAGATTAGTTTAGTCAGCAAAGATGTGTAAAGATACAAATTAAATTATGTAAATACTTAAACATAAATTGCTAATTTACATATTTCATTAATAAAGTATAAAACATATAAAAAAATATTCAATATTTCTTGAAATTTTTCATTACTATAAAGAAGATTATCTTACAAATATTTTTTGTTCTGAATTAATTATATAACAAAATTTTTTAATAATATAAATATATATGTATTGAAAAGATAATTTTCTACAAATAAAACCAAACTGATTATGAAATAATTAAGATACTGCTATAGCAATTAAAATTATTATTTTGTTAATTATGTAAAATAAAAGAGAAGAACAAGTAGTATTATATCTCAATTTATAGAACATAAAAAAAAGTACTAAATCATTTATTAATCATAACTTTAGTAAATATAAGTTAAATTATCAGATTATTTTATAGAATTCAAAAAATAAGATATTCATTGAACGCAATTCTATTATATTTTACATTACAGTATTAAATATGTATTATTTAGGGATAACTAGACCGCCTTTTCTTTAAGTTTGGTATTATTATACATAAACTTTATGTGGTTTGAAAAATTACATCTAGTACGACTAATTTTATGTTCATCAAACAAATAGCTTTTCCCGTTAGTCAAAATTCACCAAAAGTGCTGATATTAGCAAAACAAAATTGAATGAAAATCCAGATTTTGCCTTTGATTGACTTATTACTGATGTATTGTAGGTCAAATATTTTTTTTCTATTTAAACTGCTCTTATACATCTTCACGGACGCTAATGCATATAAGGAGGTATATCTTCACCCTTATAAAGGTTGTTTTGCTAGGAAAAATTTGTTTAACTTGCAATAAGTAATAAGTCATTTGCAGGTAAATAGAATTTTCCACTTCAATATCTTTTACTAATATATAAGAAAATTCTATGAATTTTGACTAATAGAGGGATTAAATTATTGAATGAAAATAAAAGGTATTGTTACTAAATGTAATTTTTCAAACTACAGACAGTTTATGTATCATTACCTCAAATTTTAATGAACGATTGTATAATCATCCCATTTGTATAAAATGTCTGTAAAACTAAAGTTATATAAGTATTAAAAAAAAAAAGAGGAAACTTGCAGATAGAAACATATGTGGAAGGCGCGGTTAGAGTTTGTTGATTGGCTCGGATTTTGATCTTGATCGACACCATTTCCACTTCGGAGTAACTTACATGGGTACTAAAAGACACTTAACATTTTGAATGTCAGCCATATGATTGTATGAACATTTCAGACTGTTATATGATTGTAGGTCAGCCATTTAAAGAGGTTATCAAGTAAACAATCCCAATGCTGATACATAGAGCGTGCACAGGTAATTCATGATAATTCCAAATTTATGTAGTAAATGAGCTTTGAAGGCCTTTCTTTACATCATTGGTCTTATTAAATTTCTGTACTATGATTAAGAATTTGCGCTAGCCCTATCCCTGATAAAGAAATTGATGACATTTTACTGTTCTATAAGCTTTATGAGCCTGAGAAAAGAGAGTTAAGGTATTTTTCTTGTTCCCTTGTTTCCCATGAGGTTCTATGTGGAGAAAATATCTTTGGAAAAGATAGACACGAGTAATTCCCTGAAAAGTAAGGATAAAAGAACGGTATTCGCCTTTAATCTATTCTCATTTCATATCAGATATGCTGGAACACTTTTTGTCAAGAGCTAGCCATCCCATCAGATATTCTAGAGAAGTTAAATCAACTTGCAGGCTATGCTCTTGATGAAGAGATAGTATTTGCTTATTTCTACATCTTGGTAAGAATCCTAATAGATTTTTGTTAGCTGCAACATAAAATGAAACCAACATGCAACTGTTTTCATTAGATGGAGCTATTATTGCATCTGTCAAATGTCATGGAGATGAATTTAACTCATGTTATATGCAATTTCTTTGCAAGGACTAAAAAATTGCTATGCACATATAGAGTTTAAATGGTGAAATATCTTAAAACAAAATGCCCAAATATATTTTAAATGGTGAAGATATCTTCTGTTTTTTGCTTCTCAGGAGATAAAGTTTGAGCCCACAGTCGTGTGCATACATTGACACGGGATTTACATTTACATTTAACCAGGTATATAAAAATCACAAGCACTAGCATCTTGTCAGGACAAAGATTGTATTTTGATAGCTTTTTGGTTTCTTCTATTGCAGCTAGAGAATGGGGACATTGTCTAGTATCAAAAGTCATTGCCTGCTAAAACAAGGAAACTATTTCGTTGCCCGAATATTCCATCTTTCCTTGAATACCAGCATAGCCTTTAAGTACATTTTCATAAATAATGCGTTCATATTAATTAGTGATATTTATCTATATGCATTTGCATCTTAGGTAGAATCACTATATTGTAGTTACCAGATATATGTTTCACATGTCATATTTCATTCTTAGGTTGATGGTGTTGCTGGATTGTGGGAATATCTTTTCCTAAAGTATCAAACATAATCCATATTGGTCTAACTTGGACCTTTTCGTCATATAGTTCATTTCGATAGCTCATTAATGTTTTTTGAAATTGCCTCTTTCACAACTAGTAGTTCTTCATATTTGAGCTTTTCTTTAATGTAAACACATCACTCTGAAGATGTCCAATCCTCTTCTTATTTTCCCCCTGGTTGCTTCTGAAGATGTCCAATCCTCTTCTTATTTTCCCCCTGGTTGCTTGTTTTGTAGGAATATTTTAAATATGTTGAGTGTTTCCTAGTTATTCTCTAACCTTGAACCAAAAAATATTTTGAAGGAGGTTCCATTTTATAAGACTGAAACCCATGTACAATTTTCAACTTTCTTGCAATTTTTTGTTATTCGAATTTTGAGAAATATGAAACCTTTCGTACTTTCCTCCCTCCGTACCTAGACATGGATGAGCATGCAAGTCAAGCTGACTTCTTTCTCAACCTTACTCCCTCCAAACCTAAACATGGGAGAGCATTCACATCATGCTTACTCCATGTCTTCCTCCTTCCAAACCTAGATCCGGATGAGCATTTACGAGAAGCTCAGGTTCCTCCCTCCAGACCTAGATGCATATAAGCATTTATGTCAAGCTCACTTCATGTCTTCCTCTCTCCCAACATAGATGCGGATGCGCATTTATGTGAAAACTCACTTTATACGTTCCTCCATCCGAACCTAGGTGCAGATGAGCATGCATGTGCGTACTTCCTTGTCACATTCAACTTTTAGTTATTTTTAATAAGCGTATAACTCTACTAGATTTTTTCCTTGTTATTCCTTCAAATAGTTCCTTCTCACTCCAATTCTCTTCTATAGGTTCCCTTTATAGTGTAATATTAATAGTTATTTATAATTTTAGACTTCATATAGTAGCTTTGCATTTGAATGAAAACCATGTCTCTAGCATTCTCGAGTTTACACTTATCCAATATCTCGCGCCTAGAAAATGAATCCTTATGTTTTCACTTGAATTTTATACTTAAAAATAGCAATAAGAGAGCTAAGATAGATAAGACTTGTATTTGCTACATTGGAGCTTACTATTGCAAGAACCCTATGCTGCAAATCTCTTAAGATGAACAGCCCATTTATTTCACTGCCATATTAGACATTGCATTCTTGCTTGCTCTCGAACTTATTTTTTATTTTTCTCTACGTGTTTCTCCTCCTTGAGATAGTCCCTTTTATCACATAGTCAATGATATGCTGCATATTGACTATTGTATAAGCTACCTAAAGATAATGTAGTTAAATTACTTTCCTAGCCCATATTATTTGTTTCATAAAAAAGTTTTACCTATTGAAGTATTTGGATATCTGATGCAATTATTCGCTTAAAATTATAGAAAATATAAAACATGTACATTGTCTCTCCAAGAAAGCATGATTCATGGGAGTATAATATTATATTATCCAATGATGTTGTTGGATTTTTTGGCCCATGCCCCCCCCCCACTTGGATGACAGCCCACTTACTGCCCGGCCCATTACCTGACCTGAGCCTTCTTCTACTTAACCCTATTCTTCCACTGTTCAGTCGGTGCCTCTTCCTCTCCCTCCTTTCTATCTCTGATTTTGTTCCTCTCAAGTTTCTATTGCTCTTGGAAATCCCTCATCATCTCACCTCTTTCTATCTATGTTCTCTGTGTTCTATTAGTATATATATATATTTGTCTTCTATGGTTTTCAAGAGATAGAACAACAACAAAACGAAAACCCCTTTTCGTGAAATAATTTGTGAGAATATTTGCTGAGTGTGAAAGAAACTTCTTAGTGGAATTTTAAGTGATTCTAAATGAAGCCTAAGTGGTCTCTTTATGGATCTTTCTGTCTTGGTGGCTTTGTGGTTTTTCTGCAACCATGAGGGTTGTCGGTCGGTGGTGGCACTTGGGCATTCAGTTGCCAGATCTGGCTCCTAAGCCGGTTACTTTACTGCTTTCCGTACTGTTATTATTCTATTATTCTTCTTTATTCATTGATCTGAAATTATTGTATAAGGGTTTTCAGATCCACCATTATCTCTGTAAATATTGTTTCATTTGGGTTCATCACTTTGTGGATAAATTCCCAATAGATCTCATCATATTATCTTCCACGATTCTTTGAAATTCCACGCTGTTTCTATTTCTCCCTCTCTTGCTCCTTGTTTCTCGTTATCTTAGTGTGATGCCTATGCTTGTGTGCTTTATTGCTCTTCGACTTCTCTTTTATTTTCTCTCTTTGCATTTCTCCTCCTTGAAATTGTTCCTTTTATCACATAGTTGATGTTGTGCCTCATATTGACTGTATACGTTAATTGCCTGAACAAAGCATTATTAATTACTTTCCTAGCCCGTATTATTTGTTTAACTACAAGAGGTTTTACCTATTGAAGTATTTTGGTATTTGATACTATTATTTGCTTAAAGATATACAAAATATAAAATTTGTACATTATCACCTCCGAGAAACAATGAATCATATCGGAGTATAATATTATCAAATGATCTGATCATATTATCTTCCACGATTCTTTAAAATCTTTGCTCTTTCTCTTGCACCTGGTCTTGATTCCCATTATCTTAGTGTGCATGTGCTTATGCATACCTGGACACTATTAGTTACTCAATGTACCCCATTTATAACATCTATTTCCTTTCAGTGACCCCAAAAAATAATGGTTCTAAGTCAAAAAGTATTATTTTTCCCTGTAACTACCTTCTTGTTAAAACAATGATGTGATGCTTCTAACTTTCATTTAATATATCCTGCCTTTTTTGGTTTGGTGTTCTGCAGGTTATCCAGTTTCGCTCCTGGGAAAGGCCTAAAAAGGATGAATTTTGTATACAACTGTGAGTTCAATAGAAGATAGACTTTTAATTCTAGAGTGTAATTTCCTATGTTATGATTGGTAATATTGATCCACATAACGCTGCTATTCAAATTCCACTAATTATGAAGGTCAAAGCTTGATTCGTATGATGAAGTTGTTAATAAAGTAGCGAACCAACTCGGAGTTAATGATCTGTCCAAACTACGGCTTACATCACAAAATATCTACTCTCAGCGACCAAAAGCTCATCCTATAAGATATCGAGGAGCAAAAAACTTGTTAGAGATGCTGCTGCAATACGACCAAGTACGCATTCATACAAATCTAAGTCGGGGTTCATTCGATGAGGGTGTGCAACTAACAAAGCATTAATTTCTTGTTCATCTTTCTGGTATTCTGTACTTTGATGTAGGGGATATACCTCTGCCAGAATTGCAAGAGTTGAGAACCCACAAACTAGCTTTCAGCTATGCGGCAAACTCTGAAGTGAGTGTTCATTCATAATTGGACTTTGTGCACCTATACAAGTGCATACATATGCAAGACTTGCAAAGTTAATATATATTTAGCAAACATTAAATATCTTATTTGTTTTCCATATATGGCTGGAAACTCACAGTATTAGGCTGCCAAAAGAAAGCACTGTGGGTGATGTGCTTGAGCATCTCAAGGACAAGGTAATATAGCTGACAAGTTATTACCGGGAGTCTGCGTGTGTGTTCCTAGAATTCTAAGATTTTTCGCTTAACATAGCGTTATATGATTTTTAACTGTTGCAATGTTTACATTAAACAGGTGAAACTTTCTCGTCCAAATGCAGAGCTCAGGTTGCTGGAAGTATTATCGCACAAGATCTATAAGGTCCTGAATTATTGCATCTTCTTTTTGTTTCATTCATTAGTTTCATAATAATAATGTCAAAATAATATTTTTCTAAACATTTACTTCATAATCCAACTGAAATAGTTAAATTCAATTTATTTTACGCTGAAAAATCTTGTATGGGTTGACTACACACAAATTGCACGTGTCGGAGATATGCACTCTGACTTGGAAGTTGAGTCTCAGTACTTGCTAGGTTTTTGTATTTTGCTCATGTGCTCTTCACTTAGTAAATTGTATATTGTGTTTCTAAATGGATGTTAGAAATTTCTTATTCTAGCCTTCTATGCTTATTTTTTTAAGTTGTAAACTCCAAGTTCCTATAGATATATCCTAATAGTGATAAGATAGCAACAATAAATGAGAATCGCTGGACTTTACGAGCAAAGGAGGTCTATTTCTATCTCTATACTTATGTGTGTCTATGCATAAAAATGCTTTCATTTTTCAGGTGATACACATAACAAAAAATATCTTGTTAATTGCTTGCCATGTTAGTACTGTGTCTTTGATAGGCTATGATACTTTTTCCTTTAAAATTGGCTTCCCCATATGTTCATCTTTAATATCAACAATTTCTCCACTTTTATAATTTCTCATTGCAGATTCCATAGGAAGAGAAATTTCTTGGACCAAGTAAATGTTTGATCCATGTGTGTCACTTCATGCATGAGGATGCTCAAAACCAGACGGTAGTATTTCAGTTCGTTACTTCATAGTTTTCCTTAGATATTTGTACTCATTCTACCTCTGTATTTCAACTGCAAGTGCATCTCTTTCATTTTCTTCCTTTTAATTCTTATATATTCATTTTGCTTCTGGCAGCGAATTAAAACTCTTGGCGAGCCATTTTTATTGATGATCAATGATGGTGAAACTTTTTCTTGAATCAAGGTTCTTGTGCAAAACAAGTTGCAAGTACGAGATGAGGAATTTTAGAAGGTATTCCAGCCCGAGCCTAATTGTTACAATCACTTTAAATGAAGATGATGGTATGATGCTTATGTGGTTAGGCATGCTACAGCTTCTACTTTCAGCTTGAATCTTCTCGATTTTATGCAGTGGAGATTTGCTTTTGTGTCGCATAATCAAGTAGAATACTTGGAGGACTCAGATACTTTGTTCGACCATTTCTAGGTCTCACTCACCCTCTCACACAGACACATTCTGTGAGAATATTTATATGCAGATGCGCTTAAATTTCATACTATGTTTTGACTCTACAGAGAAGCAGTATTTGTGCTTCTTGGGAGCAATATCTGGGACTGGAACACGTTAAGAATACCCCTAGAAGGCTCCTACAGCAAATTAGGTAATCTATACCTTGTTTTATTTTTATTTTTTTTTAATAAATTTGATTTTGTTGCTCGATGTTGATAATTTTGCTGAAAGCTTTGCTAAAAACCTATTTGCAAAACTTTCGGCAACATTATGAACATCGAGCAACAATCAAATTTATTAAAAAAATGAAAATAAAACAAGGTATAGATTCCCGAATTTGCTGCAGGAGCTTTCTAGGGGATTGTTAACATGTTCCAGTCCAAGATATTGCTCCCAAGAAACACAACTACTGCTTCTCCGTAGAGTCAATACATATTATGAAATTTAAGTGCATCTGCATATAAATATTGTGGCAGAGTGTGTCTGTGTGAGAGAATGAGTGAGACCTGGAAATGGTCGAACAAAGTATCTGAGTCCTCCAAGTATTCTGCTTGACTATGCTACAGAAAAGCAAATCTGCACTGCATAAAATCAAGAAGATTCAAGCAGAAAGTAGAAGTTGTAGCACGCCTAACCACATAAGTATCACACCATCATCTTCATATAAAGTGATTGTAACAATTAGGCTCGGGCTGGAATACATTCGAAAATTCGTTATCTCGTACTTGCAACTTGTTCTGCACACGAACCTTGATATGTGACAAAGTTTCACCATCATTTATCATCAATAAAAATGGCTCGCCAAGAGTTTTAATTCGCTGCTGAAGCAAAATGAATATATAAGATTTAAAAGGAAGAAAATGAAAGAGATGCACTTGCAATTGAAATAGAGAGGTAGAACGAGTACAAATATCTGAGGAAAACTATGAAGTAACAAACTGAAAATACGAACGTCTGATTTTGAGCATCCTCATGCATGAAGTGACACACATGAATCAAACATTTACTTGCACCGAGAAATTTCTCTTCCTCTGGAATCTGCAATGAGAAATTATAAAAGTGGAGAAATTGTTGATTTTAATGATGAACATATGGGGAAGCCAATTTTAAAGGAAAAAGTGTCGTAGCCTATCAAAGACACAGTTCTAACATGGAAAGCAACTAGCAAGATATTTTTTTTTATGTGTACCACCGGAAAAATGAAAACATTTATATACATAGACACACATATGTATAGAGATAGAAACAGACCTCCTCTGCTCGTAAAGTCCAACCATGTCATTTATTGTTGCGATCTTATCACTATTAGGAAATATCTGTAGTAACTTGGAGTTTCAGCAACTTAAAAAATAAGCATAGAAGGCTAGACATAAAGAATTTCTAACATCCATTTGGAAACACAATATTCAATTTAACTAAGTGAAGAGCACAAGGGAAAAATAAAAAACCTAGCAAGTACTGAGACTAAATTTCCATGTCGGAGTGCATATCTTCGACACGTCCAATTTGTGTGTAGTCAATCCATACAAGATTTTTCAGCATAAAATAAATTAAATTTAACTATTTAAGTTGGATTATTAAGTAAAAGTTTAGAAGAATATTATTTTGATATTAATATTACGAAACTAATGAATGAAACAAAAAGAAGATGCAATAATTCAGGACCTTATAGATCTTGTGAGATAATACTTCCAGCAACCTGAGCTCTGCATTTGGACAAGAAAGTTTCACCTGTTTAACGTAAACATTGCAACAGTTAAAAATCATATAATGCTATGTTATACGACAAATCCTAGAATTCTATGAACACACACACGGACACTTCCGGTAATAACTTGTCAGCTATATTACCTTCTCCTTGAGATGCTCAAGCACGTCACCAACAGTGCTTTCTTTTGGAAACCTAATACTGTGGGTTTCCAGCTATATATGGAAAACAAATAAGATATTTAGTGTTTGCTAAATCTATACTAAATTTGCAAGTCTTGCATATGTATGCACTTGTATAGGAGCATAAAGTCTACTTATTAATGAATACTAACTTCAGAGTTTGCCACATAGTTGAAAGCTAGTTTGAGGATTCTCAATTCTTGTAATTCTGGTAGAGGTATATCCACTACTTCAAAGTATAGAATATCAGAAAGCTGAGCAAGAAAGTAATGCTTTGTTAGTTTCACAGCCTCATCAAATGAACCCCGACTTAGAGTTGTATGAATGCGTACTTGGTCGTAATGCAGTAGCATCTCTAACAAGTTTTCTACACCTCAATATCTTATAGGATAAGCTTTTGGTCGATAAGAGTAGATATTGTGTGATGTAAGCGGTAGTTTGGACGGATCATAGACTCCGAGTTGGTTCACTACTCTCTTAACAACTTCATCATATGAATCAAGCTTTGACCTTGACAATTAGTGAAATTTGAATACCAGCGTTAAGTGGATCAATATTACCAATCATAACATAAGAAATTACACTCTAGAATTAAAAGTCTCTCTTTTATTGAACTCACAATTGTAAACAAAATTCATCCTTTTCAGGGCATTCCAAGGAGCGAAAGTGGATAACCTGCATAATTAAAAACTAAAAAGGTCAGGATATATTAGATGAAAGTTAGAAGCATCACATCGTTGCTTTAACAAGAAGGTAGTGACGGGGTAAAATAATACTTTTAGACTTAGAACCATTATTTTGGGATCACTGAAAGGACATAGATAATATAAATGGGGTACATTGAGTAACTAATAGTGTCCAGGTATGCATACGCACATGCACACTAAGATAATGGGAATCAAGACCAGGTGCAAGAGAAAGAGCAAAAATTTTAAATAGTCGTGGAAGATAATATGATGAGATCACTCGATAATATTATACTCTGATATGATTTATTGTATCTCGGAGGTGACAATGTACAAATTTTATATTTTGTATATTTTTAAGCAAATAATAGCATCAAATACCAAAATACTTCAATAGGTAAAACCTTTTGTAGTGAAACAAAAAAAACGGGCTAGGAAAGTAATTAATTATGCTTTGTTCAGGCAATTAATGTATACAATAGTCAATATGAGGCCCAACATCGACTATGTGATGAAAGGGACCATTTCAACGAGGAGAAATGCAAAGAGAGAAAATAAAAGAGAAGTCAAAGAGGAATAAAGCACACAAACATAGTCATCACACTAAGATAACAAGAAACAAGGAGCAAGAGAGGGAGAAATAGAAAGAGCGAGGAATTGCAAAGAATCATGGAAGATAATATGATGAGATCTTTTGGAAATTTATCCACAAAGTGATGAACCCAAATAAAACAGTAACTACAGAGATAATGGTGGATTTGATAACCCTTATACAATAATTCCAGATCAAATGAAACCCGAGTTAGAGTTGTATGAATCCATACTTGGTCGTAATGCAGTAGCATCTCTAACTAGTTTTCTACTCCTCGATATGTGATAGGATGAGCTTTTTGTGGCTGAGAGTAGATATTGTGTAATGTAAGCCATAGTTTGGATGGATCATCAACTCTGAGTTGGTTCGCTACTCTCTTAACAACTTCATCATATGAATCAAGGTTTGACCTTCACAATTAGTGAAATTTGAATAGCAGCGTTAAGTGGATCAATATTACCAATCATAACATAGGAAATTACATTCTAGAATTAAAAGTTTGTCTTTTATTGAACACACAGTTGTAAACAAAATTCATCCTTTTCGGACCTTTCCAAGGAGCGAAAGTGGATAACCTGCAGAATTACAAACCAAAAAAGTTAGGATATATTAGATGAAAGTTAGAAGCATCACGTCATTGCTTTAACAAGAAGGTAGTTACGGGGAAAAAGAATACTTTTAGGCTTAGAACCATTATTTTGGGGTCACTCAATGGAAATAGACTTTATAAATGGGATACATTGAGTAACTAATAGTCTCCAGGTATGCACACGCACATGCACACTAAGATAATGGGAACCAAGACCAGGTGCAAGAGAAAGAGCAAAACTTTTAAACTGTCGTGGAAGATAATATGATGAGATCACTCGATAATATTATACACCGATATGATTCATTGTTTCTTGGAGGTGACAATGTACAAAATTTATATGTTGTATATTTTTAAGCAAATAATAGCATCAAATTTATATTCTGTTGAGAAACAAGTAATAGCGGCTAGGAAAGCAATTAATTATGCTTTGTTCAGGCAATTAACGTATACAGTAGTCACTATGAGGCACAACATCGACTATGTGATAAAAGGGACCATTCCAAAGAGGAGAAATGCAAAGAGAGAAAATAAAAGAGAAGTCGAAGAGCAACAAAGCACACAAACATAGGCATCAACTAAGATAATATGATGAGATCACTCGAAAATATTATACGCCGATATGATTCATTGTTTCTCGGAGCTGGCAATGTACAAATTTTATATTTTTTATATTTTTTAGCAAATAATAGCAAAAAATACCAAAATACTTCAATAGGTAAAACGTTTTGTAGAGAAACAAATAATACGGGCTAGGAAAGTAATTCATTATGCATTGTTTAGGCAATTAAAGTATACAATAGTCAATATTAGGCACAACATCGACTATGTGATAAAAGGGACCATTTCAAGGAGGAGAAATGCAAAGAGAGAAAAAAAAAGAGAAGTCGAAGAGCAATAAAGAACACAAGCATAGGCATCACACTAATATAATGAGAAACAAGGAGTCAGAGAGGGAGAAATAGAAAGAGCGATGCATTTCAAAGAATCATGGAAGATAATATGATGAGATCGGTTGGGAATTTATCCACAAAGTGACGAAACTAAATAAAACAATAACTACAAAGATAATGGTGGATTTGAAAACCATTATACAATAATTTCAACTCAAATGAACCCCGACTTAGAGTTGTATGAATGCATACTTGGTCGAAATGCAGCAGCATCTCAAACAAGTTTTGTACTCCTCGATATGTTATAGGATGAGCTTTTTGTCGCTGAGAGTAGATATTGTGTAATGTAAGTCGTAGTTTGGACGGATCATTGACTCGGAGTTGGTTCGCTAGTCTCTTAACAACTTCATCATATGAATCATGATTTGAACTTCACAATTAGTGAAATTTGAATAGCAGCGTTAAATGGATCAATATTACCAATCATGACATAGGAAATTACACTCTAGAATTAAAAGTTTGTCTTTTATTGAACTCACAGTTGTAAACAAAATTCATCCTTTTTAGGCCTTTCCCAGGAGCGAAAGTCGATAACCTGCAGAATTACAAACCAAAAAAGTCAAGATATATTAGATGAAAGTTAGAAGCATCACATCATTGCTTTAACAAAAAGGTAGTTACGGGCAAAAAGAATACTTTTACACTTAGAACCATTATTTCTGGGTCACTGAAAGGAAATAGACGTTATAAATGAGATACATTGAGTAACTAATAGTGTACAGGTATGCACACCCACATGCACACTAAGATAATGGGAATCAAGACTAGGTGCAAGAGAAAGAGCAAAAATTTTAAAGAGTCGTGGAAGATAATATGATGAGATCACTCGATAATATTATACACCGATATGATTCATTGTTTCTCAAAGGTGACAATGTACAAATAATATATTTTGTACATTTTTAAGCAAATAATAGCATCAAATACCAAAATACTTCTATAGGTAAAACCTTTTGTAGAGAAACAAATAATAGCGGCTGGGAAAGCAATTAATTACGCTTTGTCCAAGGAATTAACATGTACAGTAGTCACTATGAGGCACAACATCGACTATGTGATAAAAGGAACCATTTGGAGGAGGAGAAATGCAAAGAGAGAAAATAAAAGAGAAGTCGAATAGCAATAAAGAACACAAACATAGGCATCACACTAAGAAAGTTCGAAGTAAATCAAGCAAAGGTAATCCTTGATTTACGTTTCTTGCATCTTCTAGTTTTAATTTTACCATAAGCCTTGTTTTAGTTTATTGCTTACTTAATTAACTACATCAAATGCCCAGGAACTCCAATGGTACACCCTTGGAACCATGATTTTATTTAATTTGATTTTTTTAATTTGTGAATTTTTATTTACCGCTTTCGCTTGCGCATTCTCGGGCCTATCCACTCGCATTTTTGTTGCTTTCAAGTGGTATCATTGCCCGGTTCGATGTGAATAAGCATGATAACGTGATTTTATTGCTTTTGAAGCATGTTATTCATTTTGCCTATTCTTGTCTAATTATACGAGAAAATTAACTTGTTGTTATAAACTTAGAGATTTCTAAGTTTATTAGCCTATCACTCTTAATAGAATATAAAGAAAACAATATATGTATTTCTCCAAAATCACTTTATTATTCTCTCCAAAACTATTCACAAATGAAATATATGGTGGTATTTATAGACCACCAAAAATGTGGTTACAAAATACACCATAAATCATTATAATTACAAATCATAATGGGGGATACAAAAAGTTTGCAATTTGCATGCCAAGCCTAAATTCTATTAAATTTATTTCATAAAAAAATTAATAGTGTACCAAAATCGCAAAGAGGCTAACTTGTAGGACGTGAAATCAATTTTTTCCTAAAAAGCATTAGTTAATGGCCTAATACAAGCATAGTGTGTCAAATGAAGCTCGTTAAGTTTAAGCTTCTCAGACTATACAAAGCTAAAGAACATTTACAAATATAGAATTGCAATTTTTTATGGATTACATTCCATAACTAACTTAATACCACTGGTTGGATAGAGTTGGCCTTATGAAAGCATAATAGTATCCGCTGTGCACACCACCACTATGGACCAAAACACTGCAAAGAATGAAAATAGTCAGAATGAAAATGTAACCTAATGTTTTGAAAGTGTGAAGAATAAGAAGATTTAGAGATGTTGCAATTTGAATAAGAAAATAATCCCAATGGTCAATTTTCGCTGGAACAAATTTTTTGTCCTATATTTTTTGAATTTTGGCATATTAGTTCTTTATCTTACTAGACTTGCAAAATAGGTCCTATTGCTTTACAATTTTGGTCCATACCAATGGGAGCCAAAGTATTTTTTGAAACCTAGATTACTGGAGGTCGTCTGTACACAAACATTAGGCTAAGACGCAATCCCCTGTGGAGAAGCTCAGAGACCCCAATGATGATCTTTAAATCAGATGCAGATTGATGTAATCCTTCGTTCCCCTCATCCCTCCTTACATGAGTTGATAAAATGGTTGAACCAATACGAGGCAGCGGTTGAAGAATCTGCACCGTCGGTATTGAATTTGGACGCTTCAACCTTAAGAGCGAAAGGCAAGGGAGACAGACGCCAAATGAGAAAGAAGGATGCAGCTAAATCAGACATTGCAAGCATTTTCAACGCTCCTGTCGCATTGATGGGCGAGGGTAGAAGGAAAATGGAATGACAGTTTGGCGGTAAAAATTTACTTATGATGTTTGCATAAAATTACCAAAAGGCATTAGAAGAGGGAGTGTCGTGAACTCCCCTCCACCCAACTATGACATTTTTTGAGAAAACATGATTACTATTCTTATTCCCAAATGTTGGACACTTGCTCTCGAAACGCATTTCCGCAAATGATTTGTAGAAATGAAACGGAATAGAACGCTAAGTCAAGTAGTCTTAAAGCTAAGGAATAGCTAGGCCATTACTAGAAAAACAATAAGACTAAATAGACTTAGCTAATAGTATTCATGTCCAAATAGTATATGATTATGTTACCCAACGTGATGAAGTCGTTAGTCAATTGTTGGACAAATTAGACTACAAAACTTGATCAATAAAAGATTCTTTTGAGTCTGCTGAGTTATTATCGTACTGCATAATTGGAGTATGCATGCTCAAAATAAATGACTAAAACGGATGGTCAAGAACATAACTTACAGAGAATGGCATGCATGAGCTAGGGCTATATCCCTCTAGATAGGATGAGTAGGTTGGTAGATTCAAAGAGTATATTAATAGATGATTTGAGTTCACTAAGTTGTGGATCCTTTTTGAGAAGGAAGAAAGCCGTTAAAGCACTTTTTGAAATTCTCATTCAGTGAAATTTCATAGGAAGAAACGATGTTGAACTGTCTCTGGTAAGGGAGAAATTGAACCTTGATTGGACATGGTTCGATCGATGCTTCACTAAACTAGTTTGGCCGCTGGATATGGACTTTCGAAAAATCATCCAGTTGCAAAACATGGTGTTTTCTTAAGTCGCAATCCTGAAACCATAATTGATCAGTACTGACAAACCTATGTCCTGCAAAAGTATTGACTATGAGGAATGGTCCTGCACACGTCAAATAACTAGTCAGAGGAAAATTAGAATCGGAGTCTGATTTATATATGTTCGTTATGGAATAATGTAAACATCACTTGTAATCAAAACTTTAACTGACCATATCTAATGTTCTCCAAAGGACGATTAGAAAACTCCGGTTACCCGATACGTACGAATTTCTGAAATCGAACAAGTAGAAGCGATGTAGGACATCAATCTGGATAATGGAACCATAAAATTTGCTATGGAGTTGAAACTAGGTTTGAGTGTCCTACATACTTGTTTTGATAAGATCATGAGCTACATGACTTGGTCAAAAACAAGGTGGAAGATCCGTGCAAGCTCAATTGTGTTTCAAGTGTTTTAGATGTTAGAATGTCTCAATCATTTGGAATGATAGAGAGACGTCTATGGATGTCTAAACTATGAACATCGTTTAACAAATTCTACATAGTAGGAATTAGATTCCTATCTAGGGATAAGCTATCCAAGATTCAGTCATAGTGGATTGATGAGGGGCTTAGATGTTTGACATCCCCTCCGTCTTTGCTGTAAGCAGTATGTAATGTTGTTTGATGCACTGAACCGATGTTGTTTATGTTTTTTGAGCATAACAATAGATGTCGAGTGTGTACTGACTAGGCAACATACAACTATTGAAGGGTTATCTTTGATACCTGAATAAGGATTGAAGAAGATCTCTTGATGCACATGGATGGAGAATATATTCTGGATGGCTATAGCGATAGTAGCTTCCAAGATCATATGAACAATATTTAATCTCAAAATGAACGTACATTAGAGATTTATGATAATGTGGTAATATTGAAAAAGTTCCAAATGGTATACCACAAGGAACCTTATCATGAAAAATAAAATGTATGGCAAGTGTAAAGTTATAATTGAGAACGGTTATGACCGAAAAACAACACCCGATTGTTGGGTATGCTACCTAGCATAGCCGCACTAGTAGTCACCTTAGAGGATGACAAGTATGTTACGCACAAGATAAAAGGCCTGAGATCTCATCACAAGCCCAAGAAAAAAATCTTAGACATCATCATCTACTTTGAGTGATGATAGGAAGATGTAATGTGCAGTTGGACCGCAGGAAATCAGCAGAAACAAAACGTAGACCCATAAGACCTAGTCGATATCGCATATTGCTCATAATCAATTTAATATGGAAACATGAGTAATTGGCTTTAAGGTCAAGTGGGAGATTGTTGGGATGAGTGACCAAAAGCCAATTGGATTGCTGGTTTTTAGAATCATTGAAGCAATCTTTATTTAAACAATAGTTTCCCAACGAATATGGTAAGTATTCTTCTTCAACACACGTATCTGTTGTGCTTAGCAAATTATGTCAAGCACTGCTTTGACATCACAACAAATGCCCATTGACCACTTTAACAACCACGCAACAGTTGGACTGCGGATTGGATGGCGGTCATGAAACTAACTGCCAAGGGTTGGGTTTGAAATTTTCCAAGTCGAGGGCCTCGAGACTGAGTATCAAGATTCCTACTCAGACTTGCATTAAGAGTCACATTCATTTGATGAGTGCCGTGTTTCATCAACGAAAAATGTGGGATGCTTATGCGATCTTAGTGGGTCGATTGGCAAGGTGTGGAATCGATTGAACTTACTCGTGGGGATCATTATAAGGAAGCCTTGAAGGTTTGGTCAGTTCAAATCCACGACTTCAATAGTATGAGAGTAGTCCTCAGACTGGAGAATTATGACAGTCACGTGCATGCGATGACTGTATCTTAGATTTGTTTGAGAAGTGATAGTGTCTCAGACATGGTCATCATAAGCTTTGTCTAGTGCAGTCAAAGTATGTAGTGAGGACGGTGAGTTCCTGAGAAGAGGATCCGTTCCCTGTCAAAATGTGATAGAGGTATTTCCTTTGCACTTGGAGATGCGTCTACACTGTATAAAACTGTGGCCACAGTCGTTGCTCGAATAGGAAAAGACGTTACTATATTGAGCAATTTGGCAGAACGCGATCTCAAGTATTAAGCATAGACGCCTAGTATAGGATGGGAACCGACACGCAATTTCATACCCTAGACTAAGACCAGGAGATGGTAAACGGAAGGACCATAACCGTATGGACTTGAGAGCCTAAGAATTCACATGGATATTCGCCTATTCTCTAATGCCACAGACCGTTGCTAGACGGCCACCCATGGTCACGGGCTTTCTTGATCAAGGGTTGATCATGAATTATTAATTACATTGAATTTAATTAATAATAGTGTTTGACACTAACCCAAGTCTGCTGAAAGGTGAACTAAAAATGTCACACACAAATCACCGAGAAGGGACGAAGAATTAATTGAGAATTAATTCCATAAGTAATTGGATTACTTATAAATGAGATGAAACCATTAGATGGATAAGCCCAAGAATAAATTAATAGGAATAATTTATGATTGGATTGGCTTTATTATTTTATTAAGTTGGAGTTATTAATTAATAAAGACTTATTTGGTTCATATATTTAATTGAATTAAATATATAATGGACTTAAGTAAGTGAGCTTTAATTAATTAAAATCGATCCAAGCCCCTTAATTAAGTTGGTGGAAATGATATTTACTAATAAATTAACTTTTGAAAAGTGACATGTTAGTCATTATTTATTTTGAATAAAGGATTTTATTATCTTATAGATGGTTAAATGAACCTACATATATTTTAATGCATCCATACAAGGTATATATATGTGTATTTGTTATTTGGAATAACTAATGAAAAAATACATAATATAAAAAATAATTTCCTGCACCCTAACTCCAGCTCTCGGTCGATCCTCTTGTATACACACTTGGTGTGTATTTTTCTTCCTAATTTTTTTCTAGCAAAGAGGATTGAGGGATCCCAAATTCCGATGGGTGTGGACGCAACTTTAAAGGGCTTCTACGTTGAAACCTTGCATGAACGGGTCAAACAAAGGATATTCGAAATAAATCAAATCAAAAGGTAATTCTTGATTTACGATTTATGTATCTCTCATTTTACATTCAATCATAGCCCCATTTATTTTATTGTTATATTTGCATAACTACATCGAACGCTCGGAAACTCCAAGGGTACACCCCTTGAAATTCTGGTTTTATTATGTTTCGTTTTAATTTATGGAATTTTATATTACCGCTTCCGCTTGCGCGTTCCCGGGCCGATCCAATCGCAATATTTGCGGTGCTTACAAATAGTGGGTGCGACAGCTTTTCCCTTGCCCTTCTTCCTCTTCCACCGTTCAACCCTCTTGCCTTTCACTTTGGAGGTTGAAAGCTCTCCTACCAATATCGCCAACATAGACTTGTGGGTCATCGCCTCATATCGGACCAACATATTAATTAACTGATGAATGGACTTCTCAAGTCCGTTCATGTTGTAGTTAATAATTAACGGGGACGTAGGACAGAGGAAGCGACTAAAGGATCACGTCAATGTACGTGTCATTTTCAAGCCCAACTTTGAGATCTTCGAGCTTCTCCACTAGGGATAGCATCTTAACCCCGTGACTTTGTACAAACAATCCTTCGGCCATCTTGGTCCGGGAGGATACGTTTGTGGCGGCATATATAATATCCCTATTAGGAACTGCATAAACTTCCTTCATGTGGAGCATTATCAAGAGAACAACATCCAGTCTATTATATTGCTTTTAGATGTCACTAGACATCGAAGCTAATATGATACTACGGACTTTGCGGTTGTCCTCAAGCCACTTCTTGAACGTGACAGGTTCTTCAGGCGAGGATCCCTTTGGCAAGGCCGTTGGGAGTGGCTTGTCTAAGATATAGTCCTGGTTCACGAAATCTGGGACAATCCTCATATTTCAAAGCTAATCGTTTTAGTTCGTCACATTGAATTTGTTAGTCTCCATTACCATAGTTAAAGGGTTGTTAGATATTTTCTAGAAAATAGAAAATGAAATAAAAATCAGCAGATGATTGTAATATTATGAATTAAGGGCCTTCGCATTAATGTACAAAAGAGTCACATGATTCTCTCATGATCAGCTTCTGATTAGGAGGGACACTTACCGATGAAGTATTTGGGACTCCCCCTTATATCGTTGCGACTTACTCTTTGGGATTGTATACCCCTGCTTGACAAACTCGATCAGCGTATCAAGGGTTGGGAAGGTACGTTTTTATCATATACGGGACGACTAGAACTTATTAAATCTGTTCTTACGGATCTTGGTGTATATCGGGCCTCTGCTTTTATTTTGCCTAAGGGTGTCACTCGGGAGGTAGAAAAGCGACTGAGCGCTTTCCTATGGAAGGATTCTACTTCTCGTGAAAATGCAAAGGTCGCTTGGTATTGTGACTTCGACCTATTAATAAAGGTGGTCAAGGCAACCAAGACATCACTGCCCTCAACCGTGCTCTTATTGGGGTTAAACTGTGGCAACTTATTCGAGGCAATAGGGCATCTGTCTAGGTAGATTGGATCTATCACACGAGACTGTGAGATACTTCTATCTGGACGGTGTCAGATCGAAGGGGTTCATGGTGCAGGTGAAAACTCCTCCATCTTCAGCCCCTCATTCGACCGTTTGTTGAGTATGTTATTGGAGATGGGGCTATGTTCTATTTATGGCAGGATCCTTGTCATGAGTTAGGCCCATTTATTCGACAGTTTCCAAATGGACATAGCCTCACGAATACACGGCTGATAGACAGAGTTGTTGCTTGCATTGAGAATGGACAATGGCGTTGACCACTCCTGCGATCCCACGCATACCCTTTAAGATCGCTCACGGATATTCAACAGATTATGCATTCCCTTCCACACATTCATGGTGGTAATGACCGTATTTTATGGCAGACTTAGACAACGACTCCAACTTCAGAGGATTCACCGGACTTTGGGTACACTTATTCTTAACGATGTGCAACAGAGGATTCTTACTGTTCAACTGCCTTATGCTGTTAGTACATGCACATTTTATCGTTTATGGAGAATTCCTTGGTTTGTCGAGGAATCCACCTAGTTGATGCTTGTTGTACTGTACTTATGTACCCCCTTTACTTAATGAAATTTATATTTACCGAAATATTATGAATTAAGTTTAAAGACTTTGTCTTTAGTCTTTAACTCTTCCACAATTTATACGAAAGCCCACCACTCTCAAGTCGGTTTCGAGAATAACATTTCCTAGTAAGCTTAGGATCCACAAGCGAATTTACCATGCCCCACTTTTACAATTCAAATGCCAAAGGCCTTGTGGGAGGTATCCAATACCATTCTCATTCCATGAGATTCCCAAGATCCTTTACCTCACCTTTTCACATGATTCCAAGACTCCAAGCGAATGATGTTACTCGGTGTTAGGCCCCAACCTTCAACCAAATCACATTTCATTCATCGTCCCCCACGACTCCTGAGACAGGAAAACGGTGAGCATGTTCCTTTGTTCACAATAATGGTGCAACTTTCCTCTATCCTAAATGTATCACGACTCATGAAACCACACTTGGGTATTGGTAGCTTCCTCCCCACATTGCTGTGGATGGAAAGCTCGGACGGATCAAAACCATTTCGATCGAAGTCCATTATAGGCCTTATATTTAACTTGGTGCAACCAAGTGAGAGTTAATATTGAGTTATTAGACCGAGACCTCATCACATATTAACATTCCATGCACAAATATAAAATATTTAAAGCATTAAGTAAACGTATCGCATGCAATGAAACCTAGCAACCCCTGTTAGATGATTAAGAGTCCAACCTATGTGACTCACTGAGCCCGCAGTGAGTCTGAGGACTGTCTAAGGTGACCCTATGCTATTATAATAGTGATTTACCCATCAACATATAAATGGGCCTTCAAACTCCTTCCTTCTTCGCAGGCCTTGATCTCCATAGGCTTGCTTTTACATATAAATTATAAAACCTCACCGAAAACCAATGTTACTATCATTACAATTGAAATAAGAAATTCCGATAAAAAATCGGGGAAGTACATAAGGGAGATGAGAGCAAGCCTTATTATTCCAAGGCATAAAAAGAGAGAGAGGAGAAAATAAATCACAAGGGCACACAGGCCCACCCAAGAAATAAAAAGCCATTCATACAGTCTAAGGCTCCGTGATCATCCACTAACATTCAACTACCACATAATAACTATTAATCATGCCAGATAAAAAAAAATGAACATCCTAAGAAAAACAACATGATATCCAGTATCACGGCAAACAATTATATGCAGAAAACAATAAGTTTAATATTTGCAATATAAAAGTATGACAAAGTTTCATGCATCCAATGCATGCAAACCAACCAAATCAAATAAAGCAAATATAGAAAATCCAATTTTTTGGAAGACCCGGACGTGCGCGCCTGGCCGACTATTGCCGACGTGCGCGCGAACAGGCGGATGGCATTAGTCGGGCTAACTCGTTGGCAGCCCCTACCGACGTGGGCACGTCTTGCCGACCTGCAGCAGACGCTCGTCGCGCATTAGGTCATTGGCTGCCAACGTTCAGGGTGGGGAGCCAAGGACGACGGCCGTTTTCACTGGGCTGTTAGGCACATTTTCAGGGACGCGGACGGCGAACAAGGCAACGACCGCTGACGACGGACGACTGGGGCTGCACGTCGATGGGGTGACGCACATGGACGACACGTGTTGGGTTTTCGTTGTATCACGCACGGCACCATCCCTTTCGTGCAGCGGCGGGACTTGGTGCGGCGCCCGCATGCTCGTTGGGCACACGTCCTATGGGGGAGCGCGCACATTCGCCCTGTGGGGGTCGGGCGCCGGGCCAGTTTTGATCCGGGACTTGGCCATTTTTTTGGGACTTGGGCGAAAAAAGACACACAAGCTCGGGGGTGCGGATGCTCGCGCTTCGGTAGCCTCCGGGCCGTTATGGACAAAAGAAGGAGGATCGGAGAAATTAGAAAATTCAATTTTTCGAAAGAAACGACCTAGCCGTCGACCGTAGTGACAGCAGCAGCCTAGCAGCCGCACGACACTTGCCCGAGCGCGCACACTTTGCACTGCCGATCGGCAGTGCACTACTACAGTACCATAATATTTTTTTTTATTTCTACACATTAAACTAAAAATAAAAGTAAACATTTTACCAGAAAATTCAATTTTCTGAAAATACTTAAATCATCCAAAAACTTACAAAAATTGAACAAGTTAATTTTCTCATTTATTATACAAGAATAGGCAAAATGAATAACATGCTTCAAAAGCAATAAAATCACGTTATCATGCTTATTCACATCGAACCGGGCAAATGATACCACTTGAAAGCAACAAAAATGCGAGTCGATAGGCCTGAGAATGCGCAAGCGAAAGCGGTAAATAAAAATTAACAAATTTAAAATCAAATTAAATAAAATCATGGTTCCAAAGGTGTACCATTGGAGTTCTTGGGCATTCGATGTAGTTAATTAAGTAAACAATAAACTAAAACAAGGCTTATGGTAAAATTAAAACTAGAAGATGAAAGAAACGTAAATCAAAGATTACCTTTGCTTGAAGCCCTCTAAAGACACGTCCACACCACACCAGAATATGGAATCTCTTAATTCAATTTGTTAGAAAAGAATAAGGGAGAAAAGATCACACCAAGAGTGTAGAAAAAGGGGGCGGCCAATTTGGAGCTCTAGGGTAGGAAATTAGTCTTTCTGTTGTGTTATGCTATTAGTTATTCCAAATAACTAATATATATACCTTGTATGAATGAACCAAAATGTGTCTAGGTTCGTTCTACAATCCAAAAGGTAATATATTCTTTATTCCAAATAAAGAATGACTGACATTGCACTTTCCAAAAGTGGTAGTTGCTAGTCAATTTTTCAACAAGCTTAATTAGGGTGTTTGGCTGATTTTATTAAGATAAAAATACAAGGCCAAACTAATTTTAATTAAATTCAATTTAATTAAAATCTACCTAATAAAGTTCATCATATATATAATCCAATTAAATATATGAGCCCAATAAGCCTTTATTAATTAATAAGTTTAACTTATTAAATAATAAAGGCAAGCCCAATATAAATTAATCCTAGTAATTTATCCTTGGGCTCCATCCAATGGATCTCTCTTATTTGTAAGTAATTCAATTACTTATTGAATTAATTCCTAATTAATTCCTCGTTCCTTCTCGGTAATTTGTGTGTTTCTTTAGGTTCACCTTTCAGCTAGGCTTGGGCTAGTGTCAAACACTAGTATTAACTAAATCTAACTTTTTTAATAATTCTCGATCAACCCTTGATCAAGAAAGCCCGTCACCATGGGTGGCCGTCCAGCAACAGTCCATGACACTAGAGACTAGGCGAATATCCATGTGAACTTTTAGGCTCTCGAGTTCATACGGGTATGGTCCTTTTGTCTACCATCTTCCGACTTTATTCTAGGACATGGAATTTGGTGTAGGTTCCCATTCTGGATTAGGTGTCCATGCTTAATACTTGAGAGCGTTATGCCAAATTGCCCGACATAGGAACCCCTTTTCCTATTTGACCAATAAGTATGGCCACAGGTTTATAGAGCGTGAACACATCTCCAAGTGCAGAGAAGATACCTCTGTCATACTAACAGGGGACGGATCCTCTTCTTGGAATTCACTATCCTCGCTACATACTTCGACTGCACTGGTTAAGACTTATGATGATCGTGTCTGTGATATAGTCACCTCTCGCATAGACCAAGATATAGTCATCGTATGCACGTGACTCCCGTGATTCCTCAAGTCTAAGGACTACTCCTGCACAATCGGAGCGGGGATTCGAGTCATACCGACCAAACCTACAAGGCTTCCATATGACGACCCCGCGAGTTAGTTCAGTCGATTCGACACCAATCGACCCATTAAGGTCGCATAAACGTCCAACGTCTATCATCGATTAAACACGACATTCATCAAATGAATGCAACTCGTAATGCAAGTCTCCATAGGACACTTGATGCTCATCCTCGAGGTCCTCGACTTAGAACATTTCATACTCAACCCTTGGCAGTTGGTTTTAGGACTGCCGTCGAATGCGTAGTCCAACTGTTGCACGGTTGATAAAATGGTCTGTGGGCTTTGCTGTGATGCTTAAAAGAAATGCAAACATATATGTAATGAGCATAATAAATGAAATGCCAATAGCGAATACTTATTTTATTCACTGAACAGTATTACGTAGAATCAAGTTATTATTAAAATGGATTACAAGTATGCCAATCTAATTGGCTTTCAGGTTACCTATTCTAATATTTGTTGTTTGCCATTCGCCAATCATTATCAAATAATATTAAATTGATGAATATGGTAAGTCTATCAAGTAGGCAATGTGTTTTGTTTTGCTCACCACTGATATAGAACAGGATTTCAATGTCACAACGAAATACCCACACATTGAAAGGTGAACCACGTGGAGTTAGGCTGCGCATAGCTTTGGCAGCTATGAACCAACTCCTAAGGGTCAGTGTGAAATATTCCAAGTCGAGGATCTCAAGATCCTACAAAGACTTGTGCTAAGTACTGCAGCCGTGTTTGGTCGGTAGGAGACATAAGTCGTTTTTGTAGTTTTAGTAGGTTAGTTGACAAGGTAGTTGGCGGACAAAACTGACTCACTGAAATTGTCATATGGAAGCCTCTTAAGACTTGGTCGGTATGACTGGGATTCTCGATTACGATAGTTCAAGATTAGTCCTCGGAATTGAGGAATCACTGTAGTCACGTGCGTAGTAAGACTATATCTTGGATATGATGAGCAGTGGCCATGTTGTGAGGCATGGTCATTATAAGATTTATCTAGTGAAATCAGAGTTGGTAGCAAGGATGGTGGATTCCAAGAGAGGATCTGTCTCTTGTTAGTATATGATAGAGAGTCTCCTATGCGTTCTAAGATGGTTTCGACTCTAAAAGTCTTTTGCCAAACGGATTGATCAATCAGGGATAGGTTTCCTAGATCAGATCAGTAGATGAAACATGTCTCAAGTATCAAGCATAGTTGCCTAGTCAAAGATGAGAACCGACGCCTAATTCCATGCTCTAGACTAAGGTCGAAAGACGGTTGATAATAGGACCGTACTCATATGAATTCAAAGCATAAATGTTTACGCCATGTTTCACCTAGTCTATAATGCCATGAATGTTGGTAGACGACCACCCATGATCATAGGATATTTCTAATTTTGGGATAATCAGAGATAATTTATTAAAATTGATTTAATTAATTATATTGATAACACACACCCAAGCCTAGCTGATGGTGAACCAAAAGTGTCATACCCTACCACTATAATGGGATGGAATTAATTCCAGAAGAGTCAGATTAATAAATTAAGTTTTGAAGAGAATAAATGATTGGATCGCTTATTTAGACCAATGCATCGGATGAATGACATGAAATATAATTAATTGGATTAATTAGAATTTTAAGTTAGCCATTAAAATTAATTAGATTAATTTTATTGGGCTTGGTCCGATTTAGAAATTGGATTTACAAATTAAAGGAGAGATAATAAAAGGCTTGGATCCTTTACTTGGACTAAATGATATTTTAATGTTGGGCTTATAAATTAAACTAGGTTTCATTTAAAATCCATAAGACATGGTCTTGATTTAATTTTAATTAGTCAAGCTTGGTTCTTTAAAATGCAAACCCTAGGCCTTGGTTAGACCATGGCTAGGTTAATCCTCCTTAAGTGTGGTGTGGACGAATTGGTGCCTTAAGGTGCATCAAAATCAGTCACTGGGTGGCTTAAAAGTGTTAGATGATTGTTGGAGTCTTGCTAGTCAAGACTCCTTGGTGTATTGTGATTAGGTCACATATAAAACACTTAAAATCAACCTTAGCCGTCTAAGAAGCTGCACGCAGACCTCACCCATGAAATTTTACTCTCTCCCTCTCCAAAATCTCTCTCATGATCTTAGAGATCGAAACAGAAACAAGGATCAAACGTTAATCAATAAAGTTACTGATTCTTGTGCTTCTGTGGTGGTTTTGCTAGTATAAAATCAGCACATCCTTTTACTGGTTGTGTGTTATTCTTTTGAGGATCCCCAGATCGAGATCTTGCCATGGATGCATCTGAAAATCGAACCAAAGGAATCAGCGCATGTCGCCGAACAAGAAGGACAACGAGGGTAAATTCCATTTACTTTTATGCTTCTCGTTTTTGTTATATTTTTCTATGGTCCTTGTTTTTTATTTTACATTCGGTAAAAGATCAAAGGTACACCTCATTATTGGGATTTAATTGTTTGCTTTAATCATAATTATTTTATTTTTTGCGCTTCCGCGGTGCTCCCCGGGCTGATGCACTCCTTCAACATTAGGGACCTTCTAAATTGACAAAGGCCTGCATTCTAATGAAATTATTATATAGGGCTTGCTAGGAGACTTTCTGAACTAGTATTATTAGAAGCTTATTGAAGAGATTGTACCATTATTTATTTGGCTAAATACCCGAGGTATCCAAGATACTTTTGTATTTACTGAGAACAACAAGCGTTCTTCACTAATAGAACCACTACTTTGTCTGTTGGGACATAGTCAGTTACTATTTCCATTTTTGTATGTGCGGCTACTGCGTGCTGTAGATCATATTTTAGATGAAGGGTGTACGTAAAATTCTAGAACCTACCAACACGTATAAGTATTGGCTCTCCCGCATCAGGTACAATTTTTGCTACCCAAAATCTTAACACTCGTTCTCTATGCGACCTTGAGCCCCATATTAACTTGAACATTGGAAAGCCATCACTGGAACCCATGTTGATTGGCCTTAACACTCTCTTGGTTTGCAGAATTTGGCACACCTCTGAGAGCATATTTGGAGTATTAGGAGTAGTATAGACCTTAAACATTCAATATAGTGATATACTTATAGCAGATACCTTACTAAATGTTCTACGTACAACAATATTATATATATATGTATATAATTTTATATAAATGTATATATACATACACACTGTCACACATATATTGCTATTTTCTGCAGTTCTTTCTCTAACATATTTTATATTTATATCATATATAAATAGAGCAATGTGTATCCAATTTTGACTTGAATAGATTATCCTTGTCATATATAATGTCGTTCTTAGGGATAAGAACGTTAGACAGATAATATACTTGAACCTAAAATTGAAAAAAAAATTATCGATCATCCTCACTAATATATATATATATAACCAATATAAGACATATTAGAGATCGAGGTAGAAAATGCAGATGTCTATATATATATATATAAAATTTGCTTATATGTGTATGGTATGTATTTTATATATTATACATGTGTATGTATAATAGATATAAATGTAATTTCGTATTAATATTTTTACAAAAATTATATATATCAAAAACTATATTTAAAAAAATAATTAAGAGTGATCATTCTTAGAAGAAAATTTATATAGTTCAACAAACTTATAACATATTACTGGATAATAAAATTTAAGTAATGTGCTCTCAGAGTAATTTTATTAACTCAAAGTAATATATCAAACATCAAAATTTAAATTTAATGACATAATTAATTAATTTATGTACATAATAAGTAATATTAATATACACTTTAGTAAAATAAAATAGAATAAAAGAACATTTATGTTTTTATGATAAACTAGAAATTTTCATCTTTCTTCTTGATGTAAGAAACTAATTCACAGAGCAAACATTTGACGATTCAACAAAAATACTTGAAGGAAATACAAAATATTTCTTTCAGTGTTCAATCTAAATCTTTCGAGATCTTTTAACGTTAAATTAGGCTGGTTGGACAAGCATTTAAAGAAATATGGCACTCAAAGTAAAGAAACATTATTTATAGTTCAAAAGCAAGTATATAGCTTCTACCATTTTGGTGGGAATAATAGTTGTAAAAACGTTGTAAGTTTAGTTTTTCAAAATTGAAAGTATTTGAAGCAAAATTTAAAAGTTCAAAAAATGAAAAAACAGTTGAAATTGGACTATTTGGATAAACAACTTTACACTTATATTTTTTTCAAATAAATTGCACAAGTTGGAAGGGATTGCTAGTTATACATTCGGACGTAAATCAACTTAATTTTTAAATAGTTCAAAATCAAAATTTCTAAAGTATTTTTACAACGAATTTTCAGCAATATACTAATAAAAATTTATTTTAAGCTCTTGCAAACACGTTATGTATATTGAGGCAATCCAATCATGAACACATACATATGCATTCTTTTCCTATATATGCATTGTTGGCAAAATTGTATTTTTAGTGAGGAATTCAATACTTTTAGTCCTTTATTTTAAATAAATATCAAAATAATCCCAAAATTCAAAAAGTCGGGCATATTTAGTCCACTGCTTTATGAAATTTCAAAAATAGTATCAAAATGGGAAAAACTCGATACATTTAGTCCTCTACTTTATGAGATTTGTGGGAATAAACGTGTCATGTTTTCCCAATTTTGGACCATTTTGAAAATTTTGTAAAGTATATCATTAAATTTGTCGGGTTTTCCAAATTTTATAAGCATTTTAAAAATTCCATAAAATAGAGAATTTAAAGTGTTGAACTCCTACCCTATGGAACTAAAACTTTAATTTGGGAATGCACTATTTTGTAATTCAAGAAAGGAGAGACTAAAACATTCCATCATAACTTAGTTGAATTTTGTAGAAATTTCAAGTTCGAGAGAGAAGACAATATCTCCTTTCTCAAATCAGTATGGAGAAAGATTAATCATCATTCATCATCAAGCAAAATACAATGGAAGCTAGTGAATAAATACAAGATAAAGGAATCTAGCTAACAAACTACTAACCAACCAAATATAGGAATAACAGAAAATTTCTAACAAATAGATTAATAATACAAAAAAGGACAAAAGAGCAAAACTGTACAGAAAAGACAAAAAAAAGGAGGTAGCTAGCGACCTACAGGCCGAGGTCGTAAGTGACCTGAAGAGCAGTGATGCAACCTCGAGGACTTGCACATTCTTCACAGCCCCCCTCAAGTTGGAGACGAGGAAGAGAGGCCCAGCTTGGGAAGGAAGCGAGCAAAATCTGCTGCAGTGAGGGATTTATTGAAGAGATCGGCAACCTGAGCAGAACCGGGAATGTGAGAGGGAGCAAGCCAACTTTGAACTGATCGCAAACAAGGTGGCAGTCAATCTCCAGATGTTTGGTGCGCTCGTGAAAAATAGGGTTGGCCATAATATGCAGGGCAGCCTTGTTGTCACACCAGAATGGGATCGGGAGCAAACTAGGAATGTCGAGGTTGCGGAGTAGGAAAGAGATCGGACGGAGCTCGCTGACTGTGGAAGCCATCCTACGATACTCCGCTTCGGCAGAGGACCTAGAGACTGTAGCCTGCTTCTTAGTGTTCCAGGAGATGAGAGATGACCCAAGGAAGATACAAAAACCAGTGATGGAACGGCCAGAAGCCAAGCATGATGCCCAGGATGCATCAAAGTAACCACAAGTTGTTCCGAGCTAGAGGAAGGGAAGAAGAGACCAGTGTGGGATGTACCTTTAAGATATCGAAGGATGTGAAGCACAGCAGAACAGTGAGAGGTGCTAGATGATTGTAGGAACTGACTCAGCTGTTGAACAACGAAAGAGATATTAGCAATTTCTTGGTGAGCTCAAGGTTCCACTGCATTGAAGCTTGCTTGAGTCCCTATAAAGACCTCTGCAATATGCAGACATAGCCAGGGGGCACATCAGGTAAGCCCTCAGGTGGATCCATGTACACATCCTCATCCAGAAATCAGTGAAGGAAGGCATTGTTTATATCCAGTTGGAATAGGAGCCATAAGCGGGAGGCTATCAAAGATAAAAAAATTCGGATAGTAACGGATTTGGCAATAGGAGAAAAAGAATCAAGATAGTCAACTCCGTCAATCTGCTTGTAACCTTTGGCCACAAGGCGGGCCTTGTAGCGATCTAGCGATCCATCTGGGTTCATCTTTAATTTGTACACCCAGCACGACCCGATAGGTCGCTTCCCCGGAGGCAATGGTGCAAGAGTCCAAGTGTTCTTAGCAGCTAAGGCCGCAAGCTCCTGGTTCATGGCATCCACCCAGTTTGCATCCTTGTACGCCTGAAGATAAGTCTTTGGCTACTGGAAAACAGATAAGTTGGCAACAAAACGTATATGTGCAACACTAAAGGATGTAGGATGGCAGGTAGAGTGAATTGAAGAACAATGACACACATAATCCTCAGGCCAAGATGGTTTAGAGGTGACTCACGACTTGCGAGGTTGACCAGGGGAAACAATAACTTTTGATGTAGGAAGTTGAGGAGCAGGGGAGATGGAGGAAGAACGACCTGGACTGCGACCCAGTCAAGAATGGAGGAGGAATCCTAGTCGGGAATAGAGACAGGAGGTTTGTTTGGAAAGGGAATGAGTGTTCATAGAAAATCACATCTCTAGAAGTGGACATTGTTTTTCTAGCGATGTCATAGACCTTGAATGCGTTTTTTTAGTAACAATATCCAAGGAAAATGCATCTAGTGGCTCGCTCATCGAATTTGTATTTGTGAGGTCGAATGCTAGTTGCATAGCACAAACACCCGAACACCTTTAGCTGAGAAAGGTCAAGTGATTTGATTTAGAGGACCTCAATGGTGACTTCCAATGGAGTATCGGTGTAGGTAGTCTGTTTATGAGATAGGTCGCTGTGAGGACAGATTCTCCACAGAAGTGTTTGGGCAAGTGTGACTGGAAGAGTAAGGCGCGAGCTACTGTGATGACATGTTTGTGTTTACGTTCTACCACCCCATTCTGTTGTGGTGTGTATGGATAAGAGCTTTGATGCATTATACCATGCGAACGGAAGAGAGATTGACAATGAGAATCGACCAACTCAGTCCCATTGTCCGAATGGACGACCTGAATGGATCTGAGTTCACACCATTACGAGGAAGTTATATAAAACTTGAGGTGTTTGTGATTTATATTTAACGAGAAAGGTCCACGTTGCTCTACTATAGTCATCTACCAGGGTGATAGCAACCAGTGAGCGAGCTAATGTGATAAGGCCCCCACAAGTCAATGTAATAGTTTGGAAGGGGAAGATGATCTGGTAGTGATAATCAGAAAAGGCAGTCTTTGCTGCTTTGCCAAAGGACAAAGGTCGCAATCATGATTAAAAGAAACCAAACAATGTTTTATTTCAGGAACATGGATATGTTTAATTACAATGGGTGACGGATGATCCAACCTTTTGTTCCACAAAACGCAATCACTATTGTGAAATACAGAGCAAGTAGTGTGAACAAAACGGCGAATAACATTAGGGTCGAAGGAGGTCGCATCTAAGCGATATAGATTTCTAACTTGCTTGCCCACTGCTATGACGTGCTTAGTCTTCTGGTCCTGAAAGAGGCAATAAGATGGGTGAAAAACAACTTCGATCAGTAAAGACAAAAAAATTTTGTGAACGGACAGGAGATTGAACTGAAAAGATGGCACCAAGAAAACATATGTAAGAGGTAGATTTTTGTTAAGCACAACACTCCTTGTGTGAGTGACAGATCGACAAGTTCCATCAGGTAAGTGGACAAAGTTGGATAAATGAGAGGAGAGAGATTATCAAGAGTGCAAGTACTGCCACATATATGATTAGTTGCCCCCGTATCTACGATCCAAGAGGACAAAGAGGTATGCGCCCAAACAGTAAAAACTTGATTTATACCTGCAAAGTCATCAATGTGTGCCAGGTTGCCTTGTGTAGGAGGCTGCATGGTATTTCGCATCAATGCAAGCAACTCCTGAAGTAGCTCCTCTTTCGTGCTCGTTTGTGCCAGGTAGCCCTTCTCATTTGCGACTGCACGGCAAAACCTCTATTGCCGCTTCCCTCCTTCTTCCTTTTATCTGTGAGCTCTTTGTACAAGTCAGGTGTCCCATGCAACTTAAAACAGGTGCTTTGATTGTGGCCTGTTCGCTGACAATGCGTGCAGTACAGTGATCGCTTGTCAGTACCAATTTTCTTCCTCTCTGGTCGCGCTTCCTGCCTTATATGTAAGGTTGTGCTTTAAACCTTAGCAATCTCCATCTGGACCCTTTTCTGCTTCTCCACACTTTGTGTGATGGAGTAGGCCTTGTTAATGGAAGGAACCAGCTCCATGTCCAGCAATTGATGTCGTACAGTCTCAAAAACATCGTTGAGCCCCATCAGAAATTGCATCATTTGCGTGAAAGCAGGTAAGTCCTCCACTGCCTTCCAGGCCCCACAGGTACACACCAATTGCACGTGCACTGAGGCGTTGGCTTCAGTTCTGCCATTTCGTCCCACAATCTCTTGATATTCGTAAAATAGGATGACAGGGGGAGATTACCCTGTGTCATAGAGCAGATTTCTCTCGGAACTTGGTACAACTGAATTTGGTAGAATTTATGGTGTAAGTAGAGGATATGGCCGAGAGGAGGCGGCGAAGCAATAGGAAAAAGGTGTGTAGAGCTACAAAATATGTGCATTATATTTGGTTTTATATTTAGAGTGTTTCGTTTTCTTTTGGGAGATAAAGAGAAAAAAATAAAGATAAGTAAATACATGTTAGAAATAGTATGTAAGTTTGGATTTATATTTTAATATAACTTATGTAAAATAGGTTTTATAAGTTTAGTTTTGTATCTTGGAAGAAAAAATTCACTATTTATTGTCAAATCGTATCTCTTTTATATGAATTTATAATTAGGGTTAGTTAAATTTTAATATCAGAACTATGGTTGTTTAACACTTTGACATGTAAACTTTTTTTTGGGTCAACTTACTATTTTAACTTTATGAAATTTCTCACTTTTTAACTTATAACTATTTCTCAGCCATTTGTTGTATAAAAGACAAAATCACATGAAATGCACATGCGATACTTAAAGGTTATATGATGTGATATTATATACATATGAACAGTCTGTAAGATTTTATCCACAGAAAGATCAATACAATGACGATCACTTTTGGAAAAGTGCAAATTTCGCAAAGTTGAGATGTAAATTGACACAAAAAATTAGTTTCGGTGGCAAAGTGTAAAAATGGACATAGTTCATATGGTAAAAATATAATTTACCCTTATAATTATATATATTGTTTTACTTGTAACTGACTTGAACTGTATATATTATTGTATATATATTTTTCTATGAAAAATCATACTCAATTTATGTTTTATTTCATATATAATAAATATGTATTTAATAAATAATTTTATGCACATTGGTAACGGGCTAAGAATTTATTTTGACGTTCTATTCCAATTACTAAATATAAATAGACTACTTCACCCATATATTTGATGAATTTATTTAAATAATTTAATATTATAAAGTTTTTATGAATTAGTAAAAACACACAACCAAAGTTAGTTATTTTAAGGCCACATTTTTTAATAAATAGTATATATTTAAATTAATTGTAGCATGTTAGAATGGATCTAAGTTAATTACACCATATCTATAAATATGTGATGATTTAAATAGAATAGAGTTAATAAATTGTACCATACTATAGAATTTAACAAATACATTTCTCTCTCTGTGCTTGTTTGCTAGATTAGAGAATTCCACCAAAGAATGCAGAGAATGAGAAGAACTCCAATTTCTAACCCAAATTGGGCTGCAGGAGAGCTAAGAAACCGCTCAGTAGCGGTCATAACTTCCACTAAAAATACGTTGAACACGAGTGAAACTACCACCACCACCACAAGAAAACCCAGCAAATCGACCACCACTACTTGATTTTTGCCACAGCTGCGGTGCTTAAAACCGTGATTTGAAGCTCCAGAATCAGCTTCTGCACAAAGAAGGGATGCTCAAGGTAACATATTTTCGGTTGAGCGCGTTCCCCCACCATCTCCAGCAGAATGGGTTGGTGCACAGAATGTGGGCGATGGCGGTCTGAAACATGGCGGCGAAAGACGACTAACGGTGGAAGGAGTGATGATTGGAGAAAAACGTGAGAATGTACTTAAATAAATTTTGTATATGATGTTGAGAAACGAGGCAAAGCCTGAAACAAAACAAAATAAACACAGTCCAGGTGAATTAAATCGACCCAAACATGTGGCCTGTTTTGGTTTATCTTAGAGATGGGCTGAAAATGAATAAAAGTGGTGTGATATTAATATAATCGTATTTATATAAACACCCACTCAACAAAAAAAAAGAAAATAAAATATTTGATGGGATGGACTCTCCAAAATACTCTCTATTCTCTCACACACACTACCACACCTTCACAAACACATACTACAACTCTCCTCCACGGTGAACTTGAGGGCGATTGGGAGGACGAAAGTGAACCTATTGCCGAGTGTGCAGATCATTGGGGAGAGGATGGTCTTGATTTCTTGGATGTGTCTGAAACTGCACTTGGCGAAAACAGTACCGACCAGGGAAGCAGCGACAATGGCGTCTCTACTTCTTCACTAGCGCGACTAGCGGTCTCCTTTAGTATTGGAGAATTTTTAAATTAGGTGCACAAGATTGTTGATGATGGTGATGATGTTTCTCTTGCGGCGTTGGAAATTCTAAAACAAAAGTGGGTTCTGAAATTTCACCTGAACCTGTTCTCGCAATTGCTGCACCAAAGGAGATGACCTGCGCGACTTCTGCTGCTGTTGTTGGCCCGTTGTCGACGAATATGGTTACAGCAGCAGATATGGACCAGACGAGGAAGGCGGCGCCACCAGGGCAAACCCTAGATGCGCAATAGTTTTTGGATGCGTCTGTTGCTGTATCAGCGCCGACGATGATGGAGGCTGGGGTGTTGAGGATGTCTCAATCGTCTGGAAAGTCGTCGGCTCTGGAGAAGAACATGGAACACGCGACGCCGGTCATGCCGGCGATGAACAGTGCTGCAATTTTTGCTGCAGCATCGTAGTCGCAGTAGATTGACGGTTTTGGGGTGCCTTAAACGTCTGAAAAACGACCGACTGTGGATGAGGGGATGGGTCATGTACACACGACGACAGTGCCTTGCTGGCCAGTGATGAACGCGCTGGAATTTCTGTTGCAGAATCTCTGTTTCTGCAACCTGCTCGGCCGTCTATTTATGCTCCAGTTATAGTTTCAATTCCGGCGACTGAAACTAATCGGACTTTGGGTGTACACGTGCACAATCCGACAGTGGGTAATATCTCGTCCGGTAATACGGGTTTGTTTTTTGGAAATATTCCCCTACGTACTAGTTATGAAATCCCAATTTATGATGATAAAATTACTTTTGCATTCAATAATTCCTCCTGAAAAACTTTTTCGTATGTTGCACTGGCAATAAAAATGGTGAAGTCATAGTATGACCGACATTGGAATCGATTCATGATGGTTCTCGTTGGTGGAAGGCAACAGCAGTGGGGTATATTTTGGGCAAACGCCCGTACTTCCTTCTATTTGGCCTTCATTCGGGGAGGTAATTGCCATGATGAATGGGTTCTTTTTCTTCCAGTTTAAAATGGTTATGGATATGGAAGATGTAATAGTAGGTGACCCCGGGCGAGGATGGAGGGGAATCGCCATGAAAAGTGGACGTGGAGTACGAATGGCTCCCCCACAAATGTAATAGTTGTATGAGCTTGGGGCATTCGTCTAAGGAATGCTTGTTGAAGTCTAGTGGTCTATGTTCCTAAATTCAGTGCCTCTATCCCCCATGTTGATAAGGAGGTTAGCATTACACAGACGCCTCATGTGAGGTCAGATCCAATAACGAGTCCTTCTAGCAACCGATTGATGCTTCCTTGCAGCCGCCAATTGCTCGTGAGCCTCCCAGTGAGCAAATCAGCACAGAGGGAAGAAATAAGGGTAAGAAATCAGTGGAAATGGTTTGTTGACAATGAGACTACTAGGAATCGTATATGGATAGCATGGCATGATGATTCCATTGATGTCAATGTGCTTGATCTGGTATCCTAGTTTATACACTCTCATGTGATTATACGTGCATGTAATGAACCGATGTTTATTACAATTATTTATGGTGCTAATGAAGTTATTGATCGACGTCAGTTATTGGAATCTTTAAATATGTTGGGTAATCAGTCGATGGATGAGCGTGGTTAGTGGGGTGTGACTTTAATGCGGTACGTGATCTCAGTGAGGTCTGTGGCACCTCCGGAGACATAAAGATGGCCATGGAGGAATTTAATGTATGTATTCAGTCCACTGCTTTGCATTCACGTCCCATGCAGGGTGAATGATATACATGGCATAATTGCAGCACGACTTCGCGTAGTCTATGGAAGCGACTAGACCGGATGCTTATTAATGATACATGGCGACTAGACCGGATGCTTATTAATGATACATGGCTCACACGATTCTCCACATCATGCTACACTAGTCTCTTGCCCCGAACTTTGGACCACTCGCCGCTTGTATTGAATGGGGATAGATAGATGCAGCTTGGAGGTATGTTTAGATTTAATAACTACCTTACGCTCTCATCGAATTTTGTCCCTAGTGTGCAGAATGTCTGGCGACGTGCTATTGTAGGCGTGCCTGTGTATGCTATTACACGGAAGCTGAAGGCTTTAAAGCCTATCTTCAGGAAGCAGAGGAGAAATAAGGGTGACATTTTGCATAATGATCAGCTAGCAAAAGGTTTTCTTGAGATAGCCCAAACATTACTGAGTATGAATCGACAAGACGAACTATTACTCTTACTGGAATAGTGCTGTTGGATGGTATACGCCAAGGCGGTGAAGCCCGAGGAAATCATGCTACAACAACGGATGGTATACCCAACTTCTCCTCAAATCAGTTACGGCCGATGAAGTCAAGCAGGCCATTTTTGACATCGCATATGACAAGGCACCGGGACCTGACGGATATTCTTTCGGGTTTTACAAAGCAACCTGGCCTGTTGTGGGAACAGAAGTCACGTAATCTATTCTGGAGATCTTTGCATCAGGTAGGATGCTAAAGCAAATCAACACCATGCTTCTACCATTAATCGCTAAGGTACACTCCCCTATGATGGTAAGAAATTTTCGTTCGATTTCTTGCTGTAATGTCCTCTATAAGATCATTGCGAAAATTTTTGTTCAGATATTGAGTTTGACTCGGGATAAATTGATAAGCCCCTCTCAGGCGGCTTTTGTTCTGGGTCGCAGTATAGGCGACACTATTATGTTAGCACAGGAACTGTTTACATGATACAATCAAGCACGGCCTCCCCCACGATGTGCGCTTAAAGTGGACATTCGGAAAGCCTATGACACGGTAGAATGGGATTTTCTCCTAGCAGTTTTGCACCTATTTGGGTTCCCTGCACAGTTCATTCGATGGGTGGAGGGTTTTTAAACGGGGTCTGCATCGATTTGCTGAGTTATCTAGACTTCGGCTTAATGTGCAAAAGAGCCATCTCATTTTATCACGAGCGGCACACGGATGAGAGACTTGTTATTAGAATTGTTTGGGTTTCAGGAGGGGTATTTACCGATGCGATTCCTCTAATCTCTTTCAAACTATCAATAGCGGACTGCCAACCTCTATTGGAAAAAATTGATAGTCGCATC
The DNA here is from genome assembly GCF_000512975.1 of Sesamum indicum. Lineage (NCBI taxonomy): Eukaryota > Viridiplantae > Streptophyta > Magnoliopsida > Lamiales > Pedaliaceae > Sesamum > Sesamum indicum. The sequence continues at coordinate 144,460 of NW_011628056.1, read as the reverse complement.
CAGGGTTGGGAGGGTACAACATTTGAGGGATGGATTTAGATTATTAAATCCGTTCTCATGGCTTTGACTATGTATTCGGCTTCCGTGTGCATTCTACCTAAAGGTGTTATAAGGGAGATCATGAAGAGATTGCGCTCCTTCTTATAAAAAAGTGCTACTAGTGGCGGCTATGCAAAGGTAGCATGGAGAGATGTATGTATGCTAGCTGCAGAGGGAGGATAGGGCTTAAGAGACATCGCTATTCTTAACTGAGCCTTAATGAGTAAGAAATTATGCAATGTGATTCTTTGTGATAAAACATCTATATGGGTGGAGTGGTTGTAGCATGGGCGCTTTCGTGATAGGTCCATTTGGACAATTCCTGAGCATGGAGGTTCATGGGGTTGGAGAAAACTCCTTCACCTACGTACCGTTATTCGACCATTGGTGGATTGCCAAGTGGGTGATGGAGCTACCTTCTATTTCTGGCAGGACCCTTGGCACCCCCTCGGACCACTTATTTAAAAGCTCCCACGTGGCCCGCAATTCACTGTTCTTGGACTCTCGGAGAAACTTAATAAGGTCATTATGGATGGGCACTGGCACTGGACCTCATCACGGACATGTTTGGGGATTGTACAGAATTTTTCGATTATCCATGGAGACGATGAACATGTTCATTGGCGAGATACGAATGGATGTCTCACTGTTGCATCGCTATATTGTGTATTAGACCTGTCGAGACCTAAGGTAGGCTGGACTTCACTACTCTCGGGCTTCCTGAAGATCCCCAGACATACATTTATACTGTGGCTCGCTATATTAGGAAAACTATCCTCGGCAGGTAAATTGTGATTGTCTTATCTTGGCACCTGTGTTCTTTGTGATGAAGGCGCAATAGAAACACATACACACTTATTTTTTTCGATGTTTCTTTGCAAGACGATACATCGTAGCTGTGAGACAGGATGTTCGATTCACATAGCCGAACTAAGACTGGGCCTTAGACGAGGAGTGGGCTACGAGGAAGTGGAGAGGGAAACATATCATCAATTTATCCTACCGTGCACTAGTCACTGCATGTGTTTATCATATCTGGAGAGAGCGGAACTTGCACCGCTTTGAGTATGTTGATCAACCACCGAGCACCACCGCTGCCATCATGGACGACGTTAGATAGAGAATCATTAGTGCTAATTTATCACACCCAGTTAGTACTTCTGCATTTTATAGACTATGGCGAATCCCATGGCCTGTCATGGGAGAAATCGATATTTGACTGTTGTACTGTACGCATGTAACTTTTTATGAATGAAACTTACATTTACCCAAAAAATAAATAAATAAATAAACTTACACAAAACCCCCTATTGTACATATCTCTTTCAATAAATCTAATTCCTCAGACTTAACATTTTATAAAAACACACATATATCGTAATATCTAAATGAACATTTATATTGACATTAAATCTTAGGGGATAACGTAATAATCCACTTTCATTTGTTACATTGTCATTTCACATGTTCTTATACATAAGAAAATTTTAGTCCTACTAAACTTAAAATATGACATCACAATGTCCTAATAGCCTAGCATAAAATATTTTCATGTAATGTTATATTGATTAAACCACCACAATTTTCTAACGTTATTGAAGGCTTCAAAACATAGTGATAGAACTGCACAATGGCCAACACTAAAACAATATAATAAACAACAATTACTGCAGAATAACAAAAATAATTTCAATAGCTCTTCAATCTATCCCTTTATATATCTATCTATCTATATAGGAAAAAGTGTCATTTTAGTCTGCTAAGTATGCCTAATTTTAATTTTGGTCCGATATCTATGCCCATATTTGTTTAGGTCCAATAACTTACGAAATTACTTACTTTTAGTCCTCTAGCAGATTTTCGGACAATTTTACCCCTATGCAACTTTTAAAAGGTAGTTTTAGTCTATATGCACTCATTTCACATTTTTTTGATAATGCTCGCCTAGAATGGTGTCAGAGTCTAAGTTTATCGAAGAAATATCAAATTATATTGAACCGAACTAAAGTTTGAGTTACTCTGAAACTAGGGAATATTTCCAGATTTTGGAAATATAAAGAAGAGAATTTCTCATGGAAATTCTTGACAAATGTTACAATGGTCCCATGAGGATTGATCCAAAACTTCTTACACCGGAAGAAGAACAAGAGTGGCTGAGAAATTTTGAGGTTCGACAAGTACTATCAAGGAATGCAGTGAGGCGTCCACACTCCATTGAAGTCCATGGTAGAATCCCAGCCAGGAGAAGCGGAATGGGTAAATTCCTTCATAATTTCAGTTCTAAAAATTATGACTGATTGGAAAGAACTCGAGCCAGATACATTAAAGATCTCCCAAGATCTGAGGGAGATACAAAGGACAATTCAAGACTATGGACATAGGTTAATCCATATACCGATGAAAATAGAATCTTTGAGCCAAAAGGCGGACGAGGTCCTTAAGTCCTTCCCAATCTACACAAGGGCCTTATAGATCTAAGGGCAGAAATTACATATCTGAAAAGAAATCAAAGGGAAAACCCTGAGACATCAAGATCCAGACAGGAGCGAATCAGGGACGCCCTTGGAACAGTACCTCTTCTACATCAGAAAGGGAAGGACACGGAGATTCCAAAGCTGAAGTCCAAAGAGGATCTGATTATCGCATCTATCAGATTATAAAATAATGGAGGTATCAAGAGCGGATCTATCCGATCTACAAGAATTGGCAGAATCCTTTTTCCAACTCGGGATTTTGGATTTTGTCTATATCCAAACAAATGAAATTACTCCAGCACTACCACCGCCGGAGGAAAATACATGTTCTAATGATCCTCCACAGGATCAACCGATGAGAGAAAGCATGGATTTCCATACTAATGCCACTCCAACATTTGTGGGAACCAGACTAAAGGAAAATCTAGGGAGAAATCCAAAAAGAGTGCCAGAAAAAAACCTTCGGCCAGGACCATGCTACAACCCTTACATCTATATGGCGCTATACTGAACTTGGATATTATCGATTTTTGAAATACCGAGAAATTGATAGACGAATGGGTTGCAGCATCAAGATAGCAGTAACTACCCTAGAGCTCGACAAAGAAAACTTCATAAAGCTTGTGGAGTTGAGCTTGGAGCGATCTGTGAAGATCGGATGGGATAATAACCCAGAAGATATCAAAGCCAGGATCCTTGTCGGAGATTCAAAAGGCGAGGTAGTAGACCGGCTAAGAAGGCCTATCAAGATACACTTCATCGGAGATGGATACTTCGAAGGAAGTAGATCAGAAAAGGCTAGAGAATATGTACAGGCTCTCTTCAGCCTTTAATTAAGATGTATTTGCGCAGTAGATGAATATATCTATTGGTTCCGCAAATATTTCTTCCAGAATGGAGTAGCAACAGATGTAGCAGCTCCAATGTTCTTCGCAAAAATATGCAGTCCATGGAGGGAAATATTGATCAAGTCATACAAAGTACTTGAAGGACAGCTAGATTCGGTGGCGCAAAGAATGTCTTTTCTTAAAGACAAACTGAAGGATAGGTGTTATCAAGCATCCATCCAGAAAAACATGAAAAGATTGAGAGGTAAAATCAAACGAACTCCTCTCTGTTGTGATAACAATGATTTTTCGACTATTATAAAAGAATCAAGCGAGCCGAGGAAAAGGAGGAAGAAAAAAATAGTGACTCCAACCTTAGGAGTTCTAGAAGAACCTTTTCCCTACGGAGATCATGGTGGTCCAAGTCCAAAGCTAGAACATATAAATCTGGACAAAGAACAGGACCTACAAAAGTTTCATCCCAAGGATCTAGACGAACAGATGCAAGATCCACTGGAAGAACCTCTACATGAAGAACTTCCAAACGAGGCCATACCCGAGCCAATGAAAGTTTCAAAGACTGCAATTGCTGGATTTGCAAAGCAAAAGAACAAATATTCTAGATGCAGTTTGAATCAATTGCCCGATTGCCCGCAGAAACGTGGTGAATTGAGAAAATTTGAAGCCAGGCATGATATTCTAGATGCAGTTTACTATGGCGATTTGGTACCCATCTACCAATTCGAAGATCTTCCTTCAGACGAAAGCGTCTATGAGGAGAAAATAGAGACTGATTTGGATGGATCTTCAATCGAGTCAGAATAATTACAACGAGGGAGATAGGCTACAAACTTCCAAAAAAGCCTATCAGGGTTCTTTTCTAGAATGATGGTGTCAAATAAAACCATGGAAAGAATCATGCGACAAGATTCCAACTTCAACTAATGGATTTAGGATTGGAAGAATTGGGAAAGCCCTGAACCAAATAGGACAGAACTAAAAGAAGCATCACATAATCTACAAAGTAAGTTCAGGAGTTTTTTCTATACCTATGGACCTTACTGGTAATGTGATGAAAATGCAACTAATCCCTGAAGAAAAATCCTTAAAGAATTAAGTAAGCTTAGAGAAGACGTAGCTATTTCTATGAAATGGATCCACATAGGAACTATTGAAATCGTAATTAAAGCAACCTTTAAGGAAGGAATTGATTCAGAAATATATTTATCAATAAGTGATAGAAAAATCAATAACCTAAGAGACGATTGTCTTGGAACAATGATAGGTAATTTGTATGCAGGGAAATTAATGTTTGACATTCATCCTAGGATTGCATACAACCAAGCAGACCAAGATTTTAGTAGAGTCTTAGTCCTTCATCAAGATTTCAAAAGAAAAGATCTAAAGAAAGATGGATAATATTTTTAAAGATTATCTTGAATTCATGTTTGTCTATATTGATGACATATTGATTGCATCTAAAAATATGAAAGAACATATCAAATATCTTGAAATATTTTCTGACGCATGCCATAAAAAAGGTCTAGTACTTTCTGAAAAGAAGGCTACTATAGCTATCAATAAAATTAAATTTATAGGAATTCTTATTGACGAAATAGGGATTGAGTTATAGGACCATATAGTGGAGAAAATCCGCAATTTTCCAAACGTACTCAAAGACAAGAAGCATTTGCAGAGCTTCTTGGGAGTTATTAATTTTGCAGGTATCTTCATTAAGGATCTTGCAAGATACAGAAAGGATTTCCGACCACCCTTGAAAGAAACAGAGAGTTCAAAGTGGAAACGGGAAGAAATCCACACAAAAAGGGTTCGTGAGTTGAAACAGGATTGCAGTAACTTGCCAAAGCTTGCTATACCAGAGGACGAGGATGAATTGGTAGTCTACACAGAATTACAGATGGACAGAAGTGCTCATGAAGAGACAACTATAGGGGAAGAACCTTGTAGATACATAGGAGGGTTGTTCTCAGAATAGTTTTGCATATTAACAAGAAAGAATTCTTTGCGGTTTGAAAAGCTCTTAAGAATGGCCTTTTATTTTACTTGCTAAAGAATTACTTTAAAAGTTGATAATACTAATGTTAAGGCTTTCTTAAAAAATAAATTAGAATCGAAAATAGAGAAAGCTTGTATTAAGATGGCAAGATGAATGCCAATATTATTATTATAATATTGTTGTTATAAAATCTCATTAAAATATTCTTGCAGATTTCCTGATGAGAGATGGAGGCAGCTGAAGCAAACTCCATCATGTTGAGACTCAAGCACCTCCGGGAAAACCTCGAGGTTAATGCCTAAGTTGCCGGACATAATCAAAGAGCTGATCTAGACACTGTGCACGTTCGGGGATGACTCACGAATTGAGGGAGCATGACTCAAAACATTCCTTTAGAGTATAGGGCTCTACACCTGTAGCATCGAATTCAAGTACCGATTGCACAAGGCCATCACCGGACTCTGGCTAAGTCACAAGAAGTGCAAACTCCTGTGGGTTCAAGTTAACCCAGCACCTCCGGGGTTAAGGAGGAAGAGATTAGCCTTAGACCAATGACAGGCACCTCTAAGGCTAATACTAACGAATTGACATCTTCTTCTGCTTGGAAGGAATATCAGCGAATATGGAAAAAATTAATTTCTCGCAAAGGAGTGAACCCAAGAAAGACCATTATCGAAATATCCAGAAAATATAACAGGGTCTGGATGTTAGAGGGACCGAAACCAGAAGATGTCCGGGTTTGGTATGATTTTGGAGCTCTTGGTTCAGTTCATACTATGTCCCCAAGCTTTTCGGAGATATCTAAACTTCCGGAGTGGATTAGTGGGGCAGTTTTTTATTCATGGCAAAAAACCCCCACTTAAAGAGAGGCGATGTTCTGGAGTTAAAATTTGTATCAGTAGCTCCAGAAATTGCAGGAAAGGGGTCTCATCCAGCATTCCATTTTATGAAGCTGCAGAGGCCAGATATAGTAGCTTTCAATAAGATCAAATCTGCATTAGGAGAATCTCCCCATGTATCAGCAATTAATGAAGATAGTATCTCTACTAGGAGAGCTTGGGGATTACGGGTCTGTCTCACAGAGATGGACAAAGTCAAGTATCCATTCAAGATTTTCTCAAACAAAATGAATAGATTGTTCCTGTTAAACTACATGACATGAAAGAGCACATAGTTCGCAGAAAGCTTATTTTAAAAGAAGAGGATGTTAATCTGGGAAAATAAGCTGCCTGCGACTGAAGCAACCTATATGAAGACGTGCAACATGTTGCATGTTGGGCAATGACATAATCATTTATGCCCTTGCTGTGAAACACAAGAAAAGTCCTTGTTCGGGAAAAAATTTCGGGTCACACGAAATAAACCCGAACCAGACCAGGATAAGGGAAAAAGAAAATTTCTACAAAAAAGAAGTAAAAATCAAAAAATATAAAAAGGCAAGGATAACACTGTCGGCAGAAAACGACAAAGGCCAACAGTTAGCAAAGCAGGAAGCCAACTGGAAAGCATGTGACCGACAAACCATTAGGCCAACAACTGGGAATCACGAGGAGATGACAAATGCAATGACCTCATCACAAAAACAAGTTGGGAATCCGAATTTGAAGTCCACAGACGCCTATAAATAAAGATGCAATAAAGTAGAAGAAAGCATCAGAAAGCTTCTCCTACTCTTCAAAGCATTAGAATACTAAGTCCTTTTAATCTTTTGTAGAGTTTTAATCTTTTAGTTTATGTGGGATTCCCAAAAAGTCAAGTCCTCTACACTATGAGAGGCCAAATAGTTGTCTCCTCCAACGGAGGAATAATATCTATGTAATATTCTATATATTTCTTCAATAAAAGTAAGGCTTCTGTTCAACCGGTTTGTCCAAAATTCTATTAAGTCCCAGTATTGGACTCCCTTTTACGCCCTAAGGTAGGAAACGAAATAGGGTTGTCTGTTTTGTTACTGAAGGAGCTAAGTGCGTGCGAACGATCTGCTGCGGCAGTATGGTTGGAGGAAGTCCGTAAAACCGAGGACTTGGAAAACCCGAAAATAGAGCGGTCAAAGCAAGGTACGAATTTATGGGGTCTTAATTTAATTCGGAAGCATGTTGAGCCATTTTTAGAGCATTAAAATGTACTATTACGCTTTATTACCAAAAGAAGGGCAAAAGGGTAATAAAATTGGCTGAAGGACCGAATTTAAGCAAAAGGGAAAGATATAGGACTAAAACTAATATTATCAAAGTTAAAGGACCAAAATGATTTTAAGGCATAAATAAAGGACTATTCGGATCTTTTTCTCTATGTATATATATTTCAATATATACAATAAAAAAAATAGACAATCTCCCAACAGTAATGCACATGAAGCCAAGTATAATTAATAATTACAAGTATTATATACAACTCATACAACGAATCTAGAATACGATCCTCACTGTCCATTCTATGTATATTACACTCTCAACATTGACAAATGTGATATTGAAGATGAGCACATTACTCTCTATGAAAAAACTATAGCAATTTATCCCCCTATACTTTTTAAAATGAAGCAATTTACGTCCTTATATAGGGAGGTAAATTGTTTCATTTTGAAAAACATAGGGAGGTAAATTGTTGTATTTTAAAAATTACAGAGAGGTAAATCGGTATTTTTTTTTTTTAGCAAAAACAACCTAGAGCTTGGGGGAGCTTTTCGGAGTCCCCAGTCCTTCTATATTAAAATGCACAAAATAGTTACAGTTGGGAGAGATACCTCCCTAGAATTTCTTACAAAGTCATAAACAAGGAGCACTACTCCCTTACAAATGAGTAACATTAAACAAGGAGTACTACTCCCTTACAACAAAAGACACAAACAGGTGTACTAGAAAAATTATGGCGAGTCAACTCGCTATTTGTTTTTTCATAAGGGGGTAATTTGCTCATTTGTGATATCATAAGGGGTTGCTTGCATTTTCCCCTATATTTTACTTATGATTTTTCATGATCTGGCTATGTAAGGACCCCACTGACGGCCACACTCCTAATTATATATCCTCAAAGGCTTGTTATGTGAGGTGCGATACTGAAGAGATGAGGTCATTGCAGATCTTAGTTAGAACTATTCTTATAGAAAACACAAACATATCACTGCAACTGCAGATATAAAACAAATATATGTCATGAATTCGTAAACTTAGTATGTTGCATGCCTTATTTTTGTTTTTAGAGCAACTAAGGTATGTCTTCTGTTCTATAGCATGCCATATTAAGTTTTCTCTTTGCACGTAAGGGTCAGGGCTCATAATATAGCAATCAACTTATTTACATAATATTTGGTTTCAATTTTGCTTCATCTCCGACATGGGCCGAAACATGGACAATGTTTGCCTTGATTTGTTTTGAAAGTTTTGGTGGTTTTTTTAGATGTTTTGAAATAGTCCCTCATTTGTTTTTTTTTTCAAAATATGCCAATATACCATACCTATTTTATATTATCTCCAAAAACAAATCCAAACATATACACTATCTCTAACACATACTTATTTATCTTTGTTTTTCCCTCTATATCTCCACAAAACACATCAAAACAAGTTAAAAATAAAACCAAACATAGTGTTAGGTTTTCTGCAAAACTTTCGGCAAGATTATCAACATCGAGCAACAACATCAAATTTATTAAAAAAAAATGAAAATAAAACAAGGTATAGATTACATGATTTGCTACTGGAGCCTTCTAGGCGTATTGTTAACGTGTTCCAATCCAAGATATTGCTCCCAAGAAACACAAATACTGCTTCTCTGTAGAGTCAAAACATATTATGAAATTTAAGTGCATCTGCATATAAATATTGTCACAGAGTGTGTCTGTGTGAGAGAGTGAGTGAGATATGGAAATGGTCGAACAAAGTATCTAAGTCCTCCAGGTATTCAGCTTGACTATGCTACACAAAAGCAAATCTCCACTGCATAAAATCGAGAAGATTCAAGCAGAAAGTAGAAGTTGTAGCATGCCTAACCACATAAGTATCATACCATCATCTTCATTTAAAGTGATTGTAACAATTAGGCTCGGGCTGGAATACCTTCGAAAATTCCTCATCTCATACTTGCAACTTGTTCTGCACACGAACCTTGATACGAGACAAAGTTTCACCATCATTGATCATCAATAAAAATAGCTCGCCAATAGTTTTAATTGGCTGCCAGAAGCAAAATGAATATATAAGATTTAAAAGGAAGAAAATGAAAGAGATGCACTTGCAGTTGAAATAGAGAGGTAGAACGAGTACAAATGTCTGAGGAAAACTATGAAGTAACGAACTGAAAATACTACCGTTTGGTTTGGAGCATCCTCATGCATGAAGTGACAAACACGAATCAACCATTTACTTGGGCCAAGAAATTTCTCTTCCTCTGGAATCTGTAATGAGAAATTATAAAAGTGGAGAAATTGTTGATATTAAAGATGAACATATGGGGAAGCCAATTTAAAGGAAAAAATGTCGTAGCTTATCAAAGACACAGTACTAACATGGAAGCAATTAGCAAGATATTTTTTGTTATGTGTATCACCTGAAAAATGAAAGCATTCATATACATAGACACACATATGTATAGAGATAGAAATAGACCTCCTCTGCTCGTAAAGTCCAACGATTGTCATTTATTGCTCGTAAAGTTCAACAACTTAAAAAAATTAGCATAGAAGGCTAGACATAAGGAATTTCTAGCATCCATTTAGAAACACAATATACAATTTACTAAGTGAAGACCACATGGGCAAAATACAAAAACCTAGCAAGTACTAAGACTCAACTTCCAAGTCAAAGTGCATATCTCCGACATGTCTAATTTGTGTCTAGTCAACCCATACCAGATTTTTTAGTGTAAAATAAATTGAATTTAACTATTTAAGTTGGATTATTAAGTAAAAGTTTAGAAGAATATTATTTTGGTATTAATACTACAAAAGTAATGAATGAAACAAAAAGAAGATGCAATAATTTAGGACCTTATAGATCTTGTGCGATAATACTTCCAACAACCTAAGCTCTGCATTTGGATGAGAAAGTTTCACCTGTTTAATGTAAACATTGCAATAGTTAAAAATCATATAACGCTATGTTATGCGAAAAATCTTAGAATTCTAAGAACACACACACACATACTCCCGGTAATAACTTGTCTGCTATATTACCTTCTCCTTGAGATGCTCAAGCACATCACCCACAGTGCTTTCTTTTGGCAACCTAATACTGTGAGTTTCCAGCTATCTATGTAAAACAAATAAGATATTTAATGTTTGCTAAATATATATGTATGCACTTGTATAGGAGCATAAAGTCCAATTATGAATGAATACACACTTCAGAATTTGCCGCATAGCTGAAAGCTAGTTTGAGGATTCTCAACTCTTGCAATTCTGGCAGCGGTATATCCACTACTTCAAAGTACAGAATATCAGAATGCTGAACAAGAAATTAATGCTTTGTTAGTTTCACACCCTCATCAAATGAACCCCGTCTTAGAGTTGTATGAATGCGTACTTGATCGTGATGCAGCAGCATCTCTAACAAGTTTTCTACTTCTCGATATCTTATAGGATGAGCTTTTGGTCGCTGAGAGTAGATATTGTGTGATGTAAGCCGTAGTTTGGACAGATCATCAACTCCGAGTTGGTTCGCTACTCTCTTAACAACTTCATCATATGAATCAAGCTTTGACCTTCACAATTAGTGAAATTTGAATAGCAGCGTTAAGTGGATCAATATTACCAATCACAACATAGGAAATTACACTCTAGAATTAAAAGTCTGTTTTTTATTGAACTCACAGTTGTAAACAAAATTCATCCTTTTTCGGCCTTTCCAACGAGCGAAAGTGGATAACCTGCAGAATTACAAACCAAAAAAGGTCAGGATATATTAGATGAAAGTTAGAAGCATCACATTATTGCCTTAACAAGAAGGTAGTTACGGGGAAAAAGAATACTTTTAGATTTAGAACCATTATTTTGCGGTCACCTAAAAGGAAATAGATGTTATAAATGGGGTACATTGAGTAACTAAAAGTGTCCAGGTGTGCACACGCACATGCACACTAAGATAATGGGAATCAAGACCAGGTGCAAGAGAAAGAGAAAAAATTTTAAAGAGTCATGGAAGATAATATGATGAGATCACTCGATAATATTATACTCCGATATGATTGATTGTTTCTCGGAGGTGACAATGTACAAATTTTATATTTTGTATATTTTTAAGCAAATAATATCATCAAATACCAAAATATTTCAATAGGTAAAACCTTTTGTCATGAAACAAATAATACGGGTTAGGAAAGTAATTAATTATGCTTTGTTCAGGCAATTAACGTATACAATAGTCAATATGAGGCACAACATCGACTATATGATAAAAGAGACCATTTCAAGGAGGAGAAATGCAAAGAGAGAAAATAAAAGAGAAGTCGAAGAGCAACAAAACACACAAACATAGGCGTCACAATAAGATAACGAGAAACAATGAGCAAGAGAGGGAGAAATAGAAAGAGCGAGGAATTTAAAAGAATCAAGGAAGATAATATTATGAGATCTGTTGGGTATTTATCCACAAAGTGATGAACCCAAATAAAACAATAGCTACTGAGATAATGGTGGATTTGAAAACCCTTATACAATAATTTCAGATCAATGAATAAAGAAAGAATAATAGAAAAATAGCAATATGGAAAGCAGTAAAGTAACCGGCTCAGGAGCCAGATCTGGCAACCGAATGCCCAAGCGCCACTAGCGGCCGGCAACCCTCATGGTTGCAAAAAACCCACAAAGCCACCAAGACACAAAGATCCACAAAGAGACCAGTTAGGCTTCATTTAGAATCACTCAAAATTCCACTAAGAAGTTTGTTTGACACTCAGCAAATATTCTGACATAGTATTTCACGAAAAAGAGTTTTAGCTTTGTTGTTGTTCTATCTCTTTAAAACTATAAAAGCCCAATATATATATACATAGATAGAACACAGAGAAAAGAGATAGAAAGAGGTGAAATGATGAGAGATTTTCAAGAGCATTGAAAACTTGAGAGGAACAAAACCAGAGATAGAAAGGAGGGAGAGGATGAGGCATTGGCTGAATAGTGGAAGAATAGTGTTAAGTAGTAATTTATGGTTAAGTAGAAGAAGTGTTAGGTCAGGTAATGGGCCAGGCAGCAAGCGGGTTGCCATCCAAGTTGGGGGGGGGGGGGCATGGACTAAAAAATCCAACAACATCATTGGATAATATAACATTATACTCCACAATGAATCATGCTTTCTTGGAGAGTCATTGTACATGTTTTCTATTTTCTATAATCATAAGCGAATAATTGCATCAGATTTCCAAATACTTGAATAGGTAAAACGTTTTTATGAAACAAATAATATGGGCTAGGAAAGTAATTTAACTACGCTATCTTTAGGTAGCTTATACAATAGTCAATATGCAGCACATCACTGAGCCTGTGATAAAAGGAACTATCTCAAGGAGGAGAAACACGTAGAGAAAAATAAAAGATAAGTTCGAAAGCAAGCAATAACGCAAATGTCTAATATGGCAGTGCAAAATAAATGGGTTGTTCATCTTAAGAGATTTGTAGCATAGGGTGCTTGCAATAGCATGATCCAATGTGGCAAATATGAGTCTCATCTGTGTTAGCCGTCTTATTGCTATTTTTAAGTATACAATTCAAGTAAAAACATAACAATTCATTTTCTAGGCGCGGGATATTGGATAAGCCTAAACTCGAGACAGCTAGAGATATGGTTTTCAATGCAAAGCTACTATATGAAGTATAAAAAATTATAAATAACTATTGATATTACACTACAAAGGGAACCTATAGAAGAGAATTTGAGCGAGAAGTAACTATTTGAAAGAATAACAAGAACAACATCTATTAGAGATATACTTTCAAGGTTAGAAGGAAGTATGCACGTGCATGCTCATCTGCACCTAGGTCCAAATGGAGGAACGTATAAAGTGAGTTTTGACATAAATGCACATTCGCATCTACGTCGGGAGAGAGGAAGACATGAAGTGAGCTTGACGTAAATGCTTATCCGCATCTAGGTCTGGAGGGAGGAACCTGAGCTTGTCGTAAATGCTCATCCACATCTAGGTTTGGAGGGAGGAAGACATGGAGTAAGTGTGACGTGCATGCTCATCCGCATCTAAGTTCAGGGGGAGTAAGGTTAGAAAAAAGTGAGCTTGTCTTGCATGGTAATCCGCATCTAGGTCTAGATGGTGTAAGTGTGACGTACATGCTCATTCGCATCTAACTCCAGAGGGAGGAAACTGAAAAAGTAGTAAGCATGATGTGCATGCTCTCCCATATTTAGCTTTGGAGGGAGGAAGGTTGAGAAAGAAGTCAGCTTGACTTGCATGCTCATCCATGTCTAGGTATGGAGGGAGGAAAGTACGAGAGGTTTCATATTTCACTAAATTTGAATAACCAAAAAATTGCAATAAAGTTGAAACTTGTACATGGTTTTCAGTCTCATCAAATGAAACCTCCTTCAAAAGATATTTTGGTTCAAGGTCAAAGAATAAATAGGAAACACCCCACATACTTAAATATTACTACAAAACAAGTGTTGAAGTTGATCATCTCCATTTGCAGCAGCAATCTGAGCAGCAACAACAGCTAAAACAGCAACAACAGTAGCTTGAGGAAGTAGACGCAGACATTGGCATTTTGGATGATAGATGAGACGTTTTAATTAAGTAGCATTTAGGAAAAACGTCTTCTTTATTTTGTTTGTTCTATTACTTATGTGGCCTGCCTTGTGATTTGTTCGAATTGTCATTGGGCCAGCTCATTGCCCATATCGTTAGTTTGTTACATTGGCAGTTAGCTTACGTGGAAGGTATATATATAAGTCAGGAGAGTCATCATTTTTATTGTAACAGAAAATTTACAGAGACAGTCTGCAGAAATGAAGAACTCCTCTTCCTACAAAATTTTTTTTGCCTTCTGTGTCTTCCTCGATATGCAATTCAACAACAAGCAACCAGGGGGAACAGAAGAATAGGATTGGACATCTTCTGACTGATGTGTTTACATTAAAGAAAAGCTCAAATATGAAGAACTGCTAGTTGTGCAAGAGGCAATTTCGAAAAACATTAATGAGCTATCAAAATGATCTATATGCTGAAAAGGTCCAAGTTAGACCAATATAGATTATGTTTGATACTTTAGGAAAAGATATTCCCACAGTCCAGCAACACGATCAACATAAGAATGAAATATGAAACGTGAAACATATATCTTGTAACTACAATATAGTGATTCTACCTAAGATGCAAATGCACATAGATAAATATTACTAATTAATATGAACACAATATTTATGAAAATGTACTTGAAGGCTATGCTAGTATTCAAGGAAAGATGGAATATCCGGGCAATGAAATAGCTTCCTTGTTTGAGCAGGCAGTGACTTTTGATACCAGACAATGTCCCCATTGTCTAGCTGCAATAAAAGAAATCGGAAAGTTATCAAAATACAATTTATGTCCTGACAAGATACTTGTGCTTGTGATTTCATATACCTCGTGTCAATGTATACACACATGACTGTGGGCTCAAACTTTATCTCCTGAGAAGCAAAAAACACAAGATATCTTCACCATTTAAAATATATTTGGGCATTTTGTGAAAGATATCTTCAACATTTAAACAGTATATGCGCATTTTATGAAAGATATCTTCACCATTTAAAATGGATATGTGCATTGTATTCCATATGCATAGCAATTTTTAAGTCCTTGTAAAGAAATTACATGTAACATGAGTTATGTTCATCTCCATGATATTTGACAGATGAAATAATAGCGCCATTTAATGAAAACAGTTGCATGTGGGTTTCATTTTAAGTTGCAGCTAACAACAATATATTAGGGTTGTTACCAGGATGTAGAAATAAGCAAATACTATCTCTTTCATTTTTATGTTGGAAAAAATCTCGAAGAGTTCTATGTCTTCATCAGTAGCATAGTCTGCAAGTTGATTTAACTTCTCCAGAATATCTGATGGCTTGTCATAGCTCTTGACAAAAAGTCTGCAGCATATCTGGTAAGAAATGGGAATAGATTAAAGACAAATACCTTTCTTTTATCTTTACTTTTCAGGGAAGTACTCGTGTCTATCTTTTCTATACATATTTTCTCCACATAGAACCTCATGGGAATCAAGGGAACAAGAAAAATACCTTAACTCCCCTTTCTCAGTCTCATAAAGCTTAAAGAACAATAAAATGTCATCACTTTCTTTATCAGGGAGAGGGCCGGCGTGCAAATTCTTAATCATAGTACAAAAATTTAATAAGACCAATGATGTAAGGAAAGGCCTTCAAAGCTCATTTACTGCATACATTTGGAATTATCATGAATTACCTGTGCACACTCTATTTGTCATCATTAGGATTGTTACTTGATATCCTCTTTAAATGGCTGACCTACAATCATATAACAATCTGAAATGTTCATACAATCATATGGCTGACATTCAAAATGTTAAGTGTCTTCAATTTAGTACCCATGTAAGTAACTCCGAAGTGGAAACGCTGTCGATCAAGATCAAAAGCAGAGCCAATCAACAAACTCTAATCACACCTTCCACATATGTTTCTATCTGCAAGTTTACTCTTTTTTTTTAATACTTATATATTTTTCGTTTTACAGACATTTTATATAAATGGAATGATTATACAATCCTTCATTCAAAATTGATGTAATTGTGCATAAACTGTCTGTAGTTTAAAAAATTACATTCAGTAATAATATCTTTTATTTTCATTCAATAATTTAATCCCTCTATTAGTCAAAATTCATAGAATTTTCTTATATATTAGTAAAAGATATTGGAATGGAAAATTATATTTATCCGCGACTGACTTACTACTTATTGCAGGTCAAACAAATGTTTCCTAGCAAAACAATCTTTATAAGGGTGAAGATATACCTTCTCACATGCATTAGCGTGCGTGAAGATGTATAAGAGCAGTTTAAGTAGAAAAAAATTATTTGACCTACAATACATCATTACTAAGTCAATCAAAGGTATATCTGGATTTTTATTCAATTTTGTTTTGCTAATATCAACACATTTGGTGAATTTTGACTAACGGGAAGAACTATTTGTTAGATGAAAATAAAATCAGAAATACTAGATGTAATTTTTCAAATCACATAAAGTCTATGTATAATTATACTAAACTGAAAGAAAAGGCAGTCTAATTATCCCTAAATAAATACATATTTAATACTATAATGTAAAATATATTAGAATTGCGTTTAATGAATATCTTATTTTTTGAATTCTATAAAGTAATCTGATAATTTAACTTATATATTTACTAAAGTTATGATTAACAAATGATTTAGTATTTTTTATGTTGTTGTACACATTGAGATATAATACTACTTGTTCTATTTTATTTTACATAATTAACAAAATAATAATTTAAATTGCTTTAGCAGTATCTTAATTATTTCATAATCAGTTTGGTTTTATTTTTAGAAAATTACCTTTTCAATTACATATATATTTATATTATTAAACATTTTTGTTATGTAACTAATTCAGAACAAAAAACATTTGTAAGATAATCTTCTTTATAGTAATGAAAAATTCCAAGAAATACTGAAGATCTTTATATGTTTTATACTTTATTAAAATATGTAAATTTGCAAGTTATGTATAAATATTTACATATCTTTACACATCTTTGCTAACTAAACTAATCTATTTTCTATAATTAGCATAAGTAAGAAGTTTTTAAAATTTTATATTTTTTAATAATCGATTAGTAAAACTATTTAAATATTATTATAAATTCAATTTCATATTAATTGCTATTATACTTTCATAACTAATGATTGCCATTATACTTCCATAATTTATTAACTACTTTTGATTAAAAAAATGCATATATATAAAAATATTTTTATGATTAAACATAAGGTAAATCTTTCTTTTGTTTGTGTAATATGTCGAATAAATATTGTTAAATACATTAATGTTTTAAAGTTATCTTCCAAATGAAAATTTTAAATTTTCTTAATAAATAACATTGAGTTCGAATTTAGTTTTTCCTTTTCAAGTTATGTCGAGCCCGAACTTGAGTTTGAATCTTAAAATTTTGTCGAACTCATACCCTTACAATTACCCAAAAGAAAATAGAAAACACGAAGCTAATGCTATATATTACCCAACACGACTCGAACTACATTTTCTATTATAATTCTTGTTGCATGTTCAATTTTGTTTCACATATACATATCACGTGTATAAAGATTATGTTATTAATCTTATCTAGGGAAAAGTTTTTATACACGTTAAAATATATATGTGAAACTAAATAGAAGATGCAATAGGAGTAGAAAATCCAATGTGAACACAATTACGAAAAACTGCATAATGATGTGGCAAAAGTGATAAAAAATATAATTAAGAAGCATAAGATGTTTATGGTATAGGACTGCTCTAGGAGTGTCAATGACCGATTAGGACGATGAGTTTTATTTTGGCCCTTTCCCCATAGCCAGAAACGCTGGAAGTACACTGGTGCAAGAAATTCTCTGGCAATCTCTTCCTGTCAATCATCTTCTATTTTAGCTAATACGAACATAGTACAAGTATGGGAAAATAACATTTTTCTTCCCATAAAATAAAGCCATCCACTTTTGTTCCCATTGTTTATGCGACTATCACTTTTGGTTACTAACTTTCAAAACTTAGCACTTTTAGTCTCATGATACATTTTTATTAGATAATTAACGAAAAAAACTACATGAATAGTCAAGTGCATGGGAACAAAAGTGCTGTATTTTTATGTTCAGACTAAACTGAGAGTCATGTAACCAAGGGACCAAAAGTGTAAAGGCCCAACGACCACGTGTTTTCATTAAAATATCTAACAGAAAGGTGTAATGAGACCAAAAGTATTACTTCTCATAAGTTACAGGGACAAAAGTGAGAATTCCATAACCAATGAGACAAAAAGTAGAAAGACCCTAAATTACGATACGAAAAATATTATTTTCCCAACATCTAGTACAACTTTAATTACATTATGGATATTTAATGAATAGTAGAATGCTAAATGGTTAAAATTACTAACTTACTGGATGAAACATGCTATTTTCATGACATAGTACAAGTAACAACAAGAATAACAACAACAACAACTACGTAGAAGAAATTAGTACTTTGCCATATATGATCATCCTTTTATTGATTTTATGCAGGAAGAACATTGCATGTTGTGCATATGTGAAAAATATCACATCACATAACCCCTTAAACATTACATGCGCACTGCATGTGATGTTTTATTCAATAAAAAACTTGGTTGAGAAATAGTTATAAATAGCAAAGTGTAAAATTTTGTAAAGTTAAGATGGTAAGTTAACACAAAAAGAGTTTAGATGCCAATGTATAAAAATGGCTATAGTGCGGATGACAAAATATAATTAATCCAAAAGCTTATTATGTCTAACACTGTAATGTCATCCAAGCTCAAGCATCATATTTATCCAATTAATTTAAGAATTTATTTTTAAAATAAGAATAAATATCTATAAAATCTTAAAATATCTTATAAGATCTAGAAGCATAAGATGTTTCAATTAAACATAGCCAAACACCCTCTAAGTTTCTTTTATAAAAGTAAAAATGACTTGAGTTGATTTTTTATCAAACCTTAAGATGCTGAGAAATATCTCTGTCATCAATGTTGCACAGTGTTTTATCCTTGTCACTTTCACGTATGTACACCAGCATATGGACATTAGACTGCCTCGTAAACTTGAGGGGGGCATTATCTAGATTTGTCGTCATTACATGCTGTTAAGACATAAATGAAATGGTAAGAAAGTATCAACAAGTTTTAACAAAAGTAGGAAAAAAAAAAGGAAATCTTACTTCTTCTTTACCTCCATAAAGCTCGTCTAAAGCCTTTATTATGTCTTCTTTTGTCACTCGTTCATCATCGAATTTATACCTGAAACCATTCAGAATGATTTTCTTTATGTACTTTGCAACGAGAGATCTACATGTAATCTATTGCTAAAAGCAGAAAACTTGCATTTTTACATCTCGAGAAAATAGAATTTTTGGTCCCATATGTTTGGGCCTTTTACAAATAGTCCCATTTGTTGTGATTCTCTCACATTGCAACCCATAAGTTCAAAATTTTCTTATTTTTAGTCCTCATCATACTTTTTCGTCAAATAATTAATGAAGTTGTTAGAAGGTTTTTAAGGGGGATTATGAGGGTTCCATTAATTATTGTACGAAAAATGTACTCAAGGACTAAAATTGAGAAAATTTTCAAATCATGGGATACAATGTAAGAAAATCGTAATAAATGGGACAAAGTGAAAAAGGCCCGAACATATGGGACCAAAAATGCTATTTTTCCTTACGTCTCACAACTTCCTCTTTGGCAATATCTGGTCCCATTATTTTTGAAATCACCATCTTCCATTCCATAACTCCAAAAAGTTTGCAACTTGCATGCCAAGCCTTAATTCTATTAAATTTATTTCATAAAAAAATTAATAGTGTACCAAAATCGCAAAGAGGCTAACTTGTAGGAAGTGAAATAAGTTTTTTCCTAAAAAATATTAGTTAATGGCCTAATAAAAACATTGTGTGTCAAATGAAGCTCGTTAAGTTTAAGCTTCTCAGACTATACAAAGCTAAAGAACATTTACAAATATAGAAATGAAATTTTTTATGGATTAAATTCCATTGCTAACTCAATACCACTGGTTCGATAGAGTTGGCCTTATGAAAGCATAATAGTGTCCGCCGTGCACACCACCACTATGGACCAAAATACTACAAAGAATGAAAATAGTTAGAATGAAAATGTAACCAAAACTTTTGCAAGTGTGAAGAATAAGAAAATTTAGAGATGTTGCAATTTGAATAAGAAAATAATCCCAATGGTCAATTTTCGCTGGAACAAATTTTTTGTCCTATATTTTTTGAATTTTGGCATATTAGTTCTTTATCTTACTAGACTTGCAAAACAGGTCCTATCACTTTCTATTTTTTTCCAATTTTGGTCCATACCAATGGGAGCCAAAGTATTTTTTGCAACCTAGATGACTAGAGGTCGTCTGTACACAAACATTGGGCTAAGATGCAATTCCCTATGGAGAAGCTCTGAGACCCCAATGTTGATGTTTAAAGTAGATGTACATTGATGTAATCCTTCGGTCCCTTCATCCCTCCTTCGACGTGTTTATCAAAAACACTAAATGGGCTTAAGAAGACCATTTCATGAGTTGATAAAATGGTCGAACCAATACGAGGCAGCGATTGAAGAATCTGCACCGTCGGTATTGAATTTGGAGGCTTCAACCTCAAAAGCGAAAGGCAAAGGAGACAGACGCCAAATGAGAAAGAAGGATGAAGTTAAGTCAGCCATTGAAAGCATTTTCAGTGCTCCTGTCGCCTTGATGGGCGAGGGTAGAAGAAAAATGGAATAATGGTTTGGCAGTAAAAATTAACTTATGATGTTTGCATAAAATTGCCAAAAGGCATTAGAAGAGGGAGTGTTGTGAACTCCCCTTCACCCAACTATGTCATTTGTTGAGAAAACATGATTACTATTCTTATTCCCAAGTGTTACACACTTGCTCTTGAAACGCATTTCCGCAAATGATTTGCAGAAATGAAAGGGAATAGAACACTAAGTCAAGTAGTCTTAAAGCTAAGGAATAGCTAGGCCATTACTAGAAAAACAATAAGACTAAATACACTTAGCTAATAGTATTCATCTCAAAATAGTATACGATTATGTAACCCAACGTGATGAAGTCGTTACTCAATTGGACAAATTAGACTACAAAAATTGATCAATGAGTTATTATCGTACTGCATAATTGGAGTATGCATGCACAAAACAAATAACTAAAATGGATGGTCAAGAACATAACTTACAGAGAATGGCATGCATAAGCTAAGGCCATATCCCTCTAGATAGAATGATTAGGTTGGTAGATTCAAAGAGTCTAGTAATAGATGATATGAGTTTACTAACTTGTGGATCCTTTGGAGAAGGAAGAAAGCCGTGAAAGCACTTTGTGGGCCAAAGAATGCATATAAAAAACGATCTATTGGATTGGATCCAAAATGGACATCTGTAAGTTACTAAATACACAAATGCAAGTAGAGGGTTCACAAGCTCAAGAACTTCTAGAAAGTTTGGAGAAATTAGTCTTGAGGTGGAGAACCAAACTGGTTATCGGGACAAACCCCTCGATGTGATCAAGATGATGCTTATTTAGTGGTAGTTCTTGAAACATCTTAAAATGAGAATGAAATTCTCATTCAGTGAAATTTCTTCGGAAGAGACGATGTTGAACTATCTCTGGTAAGGGGGAAATTGAACCTTGATTGGACATGGTTCTATCGGTGCTTCACTGAACTAGTTGGGCCGCTGGATATGAACTTTTGAAAAATCGTCCAGTTGTAAAACATGGTGTTTTCTTAAGTCGCAATCAAGACAGCATACTTCATATAGAATGAAAAACCTATGTCCTACAGAAGTCTTAAGTATGAGGAATGGTCCTGCACAAGTCAAAGGCCTAGTGGGAGGAAAATTGGAGCCGGAGTCTGATTTATATATGTTCATTATGGAATAATATAAACATCACTTGTAATCGAAACTTTTATTGACCATATCTAAAGTTCTCCAAACGACGATTAGAAAACTCTAGTTACCCGATACATACGAATTTCTGAAATCGAACAAGGAGAAGCGATGTAGGACATTGATCTGGATAAAGGCGTGGAGGCATAAAATTTGCTATGGAGTTGAAACTAGGTTTGAGCGTCCTACATACTTGTTTTGACAAGATCATGAGGTACATGACTTGATCAAAAATAAGGTGGAAGGTCACTGCGAGCTCAATTGTATTCCAAGTGATTTAGATGTTAGAATGTCTCAATCATTTTGAATGATAGAAAGACGTCTATGGAAGTCTAAATTATGAACATTGTTCAAAAAATTCTCCATAATGGGAATTGGATTCCTATTTAGGGATAAGCTATCCAAGATTCAGTCATAGTGGATTGATAAAGGGCTTAGATGTTTGACATCCCCTACGTCTTTGCTGTAAGCAGCATGTAATGTTGTTCGGTGCATTAAACCCAATATTGCTTATGTTTATTGAGCATAACAATAGATATCGAGTGTGCACTGACGAGACAACATACAACTGTTGAAGGGCTGTCTTTGATACCTGAATAAGGATTGAAGAAGGTCTTTTGACGCACATTACTGGAGAATATATTCTGGATGGCTGTAGTGATAGTAGCTTCCAAGATCATATGAATAATATTTAATCTCAAAACGAACGTACATTCTAGATTTATGATAATGTGGTTGTATTGGAAAAGTTCCAAGTGGTAAAATGTATGGCAATTTTAAAGTTATAATTGGAAAATGGTTAGGATCGAAAAACAACATCCGATTGTTGGGTATGCTACCTAGCATAGCCGCACCAGTAGTCACCTTAGAGGATGACAACTGTGCTACGCACAAGAAAAAAGGCCTGAGATCTAATCACAAGCCCAAGGAAAAAATCTTAGATACCATCACCTGCTTTGAGTGATGATAGGAAGATGTAATGTGTGGTTGGACCGCAGAAAATCGGCAGAAACAAAAAGTAGACCCATAAGACCTAGCCAATATCGTAGATTGCTCATAATCAATTTAATATGGAAACATGAGTAATTGGCTTTAAGGTCAAGTGGGACATAGTTGGTATGGGTGACCAAAAGCCAATTGGATTGGTGGTTTTGAGATTCATTGAAGCAATTTTTATTTAAGCAATGTCTTCGGCACATGTATCTCTTGTGCTTACCAAATTACGTCAAGCACTGCTTTGACATCACAATAGATGCCCACTGACCACTTCAACAACCACGCAACACTTGGACTGCGGATTGGATGGCGGTCATGAAACCAACAGCCAAGGGTTGGGTTTGAAAAGTTCCAAGTCGAGGGGCCTCGAGACTAGCATCGAGAGTCCTACTGAGACTTGCATTAGTCGCATTCATTTGATGAGTGCCGTGTTTCATCAGCGACAAATGTGGAATGTTTATGTGATCATAGTTGGTCGATTGGCTAGGTGTGGAATCGATTGAACTGACTCGTGGGGATTATTAAAAGGAAGCCTTGAAGGCTTAGTTGGTAATACTCGAATCCTCGACTTCGATAGTACGAGAGTAGTCTAAGGCTTGAGAATCATGACAGTCACGTGCATGCGATGACTGTATCTTAGATTTATTTGAGTGGTGATCGTGTCTCAGACATGGTCATCGTAAGCCTTGTCTAGTGCAGTCAAAGTATGTAGTGAGGATGGTGAGTTCCCTACAAGAGGATCCGTTCCCTATCAAAATGTGACAGAGGTATCTCATATGCACTTGGAGATACGTCTACACTGTCCAAAGATGTGGGCACAGTCGTTGATCGAATCGGAAAAAAAGGTTACTATGTCGAGCAATTTGGCATAACGCAATCTCAAGTATTAATCATATACGCCTAGTATAGGATGGGAACCGACACCCAATTTCATGCCCTAAACTAAGGCCAGGAGATGGTAAACAGAAGGACCATAACAATATGGACTTGAGAGCCTAAAAATTCACATGGATATTTGTATAGTCTCTAGTGCCATAGACTGTTGCTAGACGGCCACCCATAGTGATGGGCTTTCTTGATCAAGGGTTGATCAAGAATTATTAATTAAATTGAATTTAATTAATAATAGTATTTGATACTACCCAAGTCTAGCTTAAAGGTGAACCAAAAAAGTCACACACAAATCACCGAGAAGGTACGAGGAATTAATTAAAATCGGTCCAAGCCCCTTAATTAAGTTGGTAGAAATGATTAGAAAAGAAAATTATTGACTAATAAATTATCTTTTGAAAAGAGCCATGTTAGTCATTATTTATTTTGAATAAAGGATTTTATTATCTTATAGCTGGTTAAATGAACCTAGACATATTTTAATGCATCTATACAAGGTATATATATGTGTATTAGTTATTTGGAATAAATAATGAAAAAATACATAATACACAAAATAATTTCCTACACCCTAACTCCATCTCTCGGCTGACCCTTTTGTATACACACTTGGTGTGTATTTTTCTCCCTAATGTTTTTCTAGCAAAGAGGATTGGGGGATCCCAAATTTCGGTGGGTGTGGACGCAACTTTTAAAGGCTTCTATATTGAAACCTTGCGTGAACGGGTCAAACAAAGGATATTCAAAATAAATCAAATCAAAAGGTAATTCTTGATTTACGATTTATGTATCCCTCATTTTTCATTCAATCATAGCCCCATTTATTTTATTGTTATATTTGCATAACTACATCGAACGCTCGGGAACTCCAAGGGCACACACCTTGAAATTCTGATTTTATTATGTTTCGTTTCAATGTATGTAATTTTATATTACCACTTCCGCTTGCGCGTTCCCGGACCGATCCAGTCGCATTTTTCACGGTGCTTTCAAATAGTGGTTGCGACAGCTTTTCCCTTGGCCTTCTTCCTCTTCCACCGTTCGACCCTCTTGCCTTTCGCTTTGGAGGTTGAAGCCTCTCTTGCCAATACTACCAACATAGACTTGTGGGTCATCGCCTCATATTGGACCAACATATTAATTAACGGATGAATAGACTTCTGAAGTCCGTTCATGTTATAGTTAATAATAAACGGGTCGTAGGACAGAGGAAGCGACTGTAAAATTATGAATTAAGGGCATTCTCATTAATGTACAAAAGAGTCACATGATTCTCTCACAATCAGCTTCTGATTAGGAGGGACACTTGTCGATGAAGTATTTTGCGACTTACTCTTTTGGATTGTAAACCCCTGCTTGACAAACTCGATCAGCGTATCAAGGGTTGGGAAGCTACATTTTTATCATATGCGGGACAAGTACAACTTATTAAATCTGTTCTTACTGCTCTTGGTGTATATTGGGCCTTTGCTTTTATTATGCCTAAGGGTGTCACTCGGGAGGTAGAAAAGCGACTGAGGGCTTTCCTATGGAAGGATTCGACTTCTCGTGGATATGCGAAGGTCGCTTGGGATTGTGTATGTTGACATATTAAGGAAGGTGGTCAAGGCAACCAAGATATCACTGTCCTCAACCGTGCTCTTATGGGAGTTAAACTGTGGCAAGTTATTCGGGGCAATAGGGCATGTATTTGGGTGGATTGGATCTATCACACAAGACTGTGAGATACTTCTATCTGGACGGTGTCAGAACGAAGGGGTTCATGGGGCTGGCGAAAACTTCTCCATCTTCGGCCCCTCATTCGACTGTTTGTTGAGTATGTTATTGGAGATAGGGCTACATTCTATTTATTGGAGATCAGCGATGCGACCTCGAGGACTTGCACATTCTTCACAAATTTTAACTATGATCAAGATGAAAACGAAATTAGCCCAACTCTTTAATTACTCAACACTCAGTTTCAAACACTAGAATTAGAGCAAACGTAACCTTCAAAGAACATTTGCATGAAACACTGGACAGTGAATGCCCTTATATCAAAACTTATCTACTTTTGCTGGGTTTAGGTCAATTTGTAGAAGCAATTTCCACCAACAAGAAAAATTTGATGTCCGTTGCTACAATAACACTTCAAATAGAGAAATAGACACCCGCAGTTCTTCTCGCCCCAATCAGCTTCTTGTGGAAGATTTTCAATATGAATTTCAATTCTTCATACACCATAACACCAAATTGACGTAAATTGTATATGAAAAAGCAGGTTCCTAGATTCAGTAAAACGAGCAGATAAGGAACACTCACTATATATGAGCAATTAATTTAATTTTTGTTAAACAAATAATGATTATAGTAAAAATATATCAATTAGATTAATTAAATATAAAAAAATAAAAAAATGAGATATAATACTGAGAAGAATGAGAGAAGAAAAAGAGATGTAGAAGTTCAGAAGAGAAAATGGGAAGTTAAGAACAGATAGAAAATAGAAAGTTAAGAAAAGAGGAAAAAACTAGTAAAATATTTAAAACTAAAAATTGACATGTCAATATATGAAGACACCAATAGGGTGATTTCTAATTATATAAAGGTATAGATACATGCAATCAACAACAAGAATGTTACTGATTTAAATGTATAAGCTGAAGCTAACCTTAAAATATTCAAATATTCTGAAATACACGTAAAACAAAATTTAGAATTTATTTAAAAGTAAACAATTGACAATGCAAATAAATACTATTGTGGAACATAATAAGTTTCAAATAAAATAATCTAACATATACACGTTAATAGAGAGATGCGTCATAAATATATTAAAAAATTAGGGAACGAAGAATCAAACATGAAAACTGAACATTAAGCGAAAATTTGGAAAAACAACTTAGACCGTGTCGGTGCTGTAATTTTCAGGTTCGCAATCTTCTTCTACTCCTTCACATGGGACACCCTAAAAAATGGCGGAACACTGCCGCCGGCCGTCACCTAACAATTGTGATAAGAAACTGTGCTGTGGATAGCTGGCACTGCATCTGGAGGTGGATGTGATTTTAGAATAATGTTTCTGTTGGAACTTTCATGCATGCTTGATAAATTTCTGACCAATCTTTGTGTTGGAACTTTCTGGAAGTGGATGAGATTCTTGAACCATATTTCTCTTGGAATTTTCTTATTGTGGCTTCTTCAAGACTGGCCTGGAGAAATGGGAAATTCTAATAATTGCAGTGGCGTAGCTGCAGAATTTACGGTGTAAGTAGAGGATATGGCCCAGAGGAGGCAGCGAAGCAGTGGGAAAAACGTGTAGAGCTATAAAATATGTGCATTATGTTTGGTTTTATATTTAGAGTGTTTTGTTTTATTTTGGGAGATAAAGAGACAAAAATAAAGATAAATAAATATGTGTTAGAAATAGTATGTAAGTTTGGTTTTATACTTTAATATAACTTATGTAAAAAAGGTGTCGTAAGTTCGGTTTGTTATCTTGGAAGAAAAAATTCACTGTTTATTGTCAAATCATGTCTCTTTTATATGAATTTATAATTAGGGTTAGTTACATTATAATATCAGAACTATGGTTGTTTTACACTTTGACATCTAAACTTTTTTTTGGGTCAACTTACCATTTTAACTTTATGAAATTTTACATTTTGTAATTTATAACTATTTCTCAACCATTGCTTTTGTAAAAAATAAAATCACATGAAATGCACATGTGATACTTAAAGGTTATATAATATGATATTATTTAGATATGAACAGTCTGTAATATTTTTTCCGCAGAAAGATCAATACAATGACGATCATATTTGGCAAAGTTGAAATATAGCAAAGTTGAGATGGTAATTAACACAAAAAATAAGTTTCGATGGCAAATGTAAAAATGGACATAGTTCATATGGTAAAATATAATTTACCCTTATAATTATATATATTGGTTTACTTGTAGGTGGATTGAACTGTATATATTATTATATATATATTTTTGTATGAAAAATGATACTCAATTTATGTTTTGTTTCATAAATAACAAGTATATATTTAATAAATAATTTTATGCACATTTGACGTTCTATTCGAATTACTAAATTTAAATAGACTACTTCAATATTATATTTGATGAATTAATTTAAATAATTTAATATTATAAAGTTTTTTACGAATTAGTAAAAACACACAACCAAAGTTAGTTATTTAAGACCACATTTATTAATAAATAGTATATATTTAAATTAATTGTAGCATGTTTGTAAATAGAATGGATCTAAATTAATTACACCATATCTATAATTATGTATAGATTTAAATATAATAGAGGTAATAAATTGTACCATACTATAGAATTAACAAATACATTTCTCTGTGTTTGTTTGCTAGACTAGAGAGTTCCACCAAAGAATGCAGAGAGTGAGAAGAACTCCGATTTCTAACCCAAATTGGATTGTAGGAGAGCTAAGAAAATGCTCAGTAGCGGTCATAACTTCCATTGAAAATACGTTGAAGACGGGTGAAACGTCCACCACCACCACAAGAAAACCCAGCAAATCAACCACCACTACTTGATTTTTGCCACAGCTGCGGTGCTTACAACCGTGATTTGAAGCTCCAGAATCAGCTTCTGCACAAAGAAGGGATGCTCAAGGTAACATATTTTCGGTTGAGCGCGCTGCTCCACCATCTCCGAGAGAACGGATTGGTGCACAGAATGTGGGCGATGGCGGTTTGAAACCTGGCGGCGAAAGACGACGGACGGTGGGAGGAGTGATGATGGGAGAAAAACGTGAGAATGTACTTGAATGAATTTTTTATATGATGTTGAGAAACAAGGTAAAACCCAAATCAAAACAAAATAAACACAGTCCAGTTGAATTAAATCGACACAAACATGTGGCCTGTTTTGGTTTATCTCGGAGATGGGCTGAAAATGAATAAAAGTGGTGTGATATTAATGTAATCATATTTACATAAACACACACTGAATAAAAAGAAGAAAATAAATTTTTTGATGGAATAGACTCTCCAAACACTCTCTGTTCTTTCGCACACACTACCACACCTTGACAAACACACACTACAACTCTCCTCCATGGTGAACTTGACGACGATGGGGAGGAAGCCGGTGAACCTGTTGTTGAGTGTGCGGATATTGGGGAGAGGATGGTCTCGATTTCTTGGATGTGTCTGAACTGCACTTGGCGAAAATAGTACCGAGCAAGGAAGCAGCAACAATGGCGTCTCTACTGCTTCACCAGTGCGGCTAGCGGATGAGTTTCGTGCCTCATTCAGTATTGCAGAATTTTTTAATTTGGCACAGAAGATTGTTGATGATGGCGATGTTGTTTCCCTTGCGGCGCTGGAAACTCTAAAATAGAAGTGGGAAGCGCGGTTTGGCCCTCTCCGTCCACTATGTGTTTTCCCAACCGAAGGGATTCTGCTAGTGCGACTTTTTCGACGGGTGCGATGGAATTCCGCTGTCTTCGAGAATCAGGCGGATTTGGATTCTGAAATTTCACTTGAACCTGTGCTCGCGATTGTTGCACTGAAGCAGATGACCTGCGCGACTTTCGCTGCTGCTGTTGGCCCGTCGCCGGCGAATATGGTTACTGCAGCGGATATGGACCTGATGAGGAAGGCG
Organism: Sesamum indicum; assembly: GCF_000512975.1. Taxonomy (NCBI): domain Eukaryota; kingdom Viridiplantae; phylum Streptophyta; class Magnoliopsida; order Lamiales; family Pedaliaceae; genus Sesamum; species Sesamum indicum. The sequence goes on along the minus strand of NW_011628056.1, from coordinate 114,902 downwards.
GTGCCACCAGCGCAAACCCTAGATGCACAACCATTTTTGGGAGTGTTTGTTGCTGTATCAGCGCCGACGATTGGAGAAGGACATGGAACACACGACGCCGGTGATCTTGCCGGCGACGAACAGTGCTGCGATTTCTGCTGCAGCGTTGCAATCTCAGCTGATTGACTGGTTTGGGCTGCCTCAAACGTCTAGAAAACGACCGGCTATGGAGAAGGGGATGGGTCATGTGCACACGGCGACAGTGCCTTGCTGGCCGGAGATGAACGGCGCTGAAATTTCTATTGCAGAATCTCTGTTTCTGCAACCTGCCCGGCCGTATATTTCTGCTCCAGTGACAGTTTCAACTTCAGCGACTGAAACTGACCGGACTTTGGGTGTACACATGCAAATCCGACAGTGGCTAATATCTCGTCCGGTGATACGGATTTGTTTGTTGGAAATATTCCCCTACGTACTAGTTCTGAAATCCCAATTTATGATGATAAAATTACTTTTACGTTCAATAATTCCTCCTGAAAAACATTGTTGCATGTTGTTCCGGTAATGCAAAATGGTGAAGTCATAGTATGACCCACGTCGGAATCAATTCATGATGGGTCTCGTTGGTGGAAGGCAACAGCAGTGGGGTATTTTTTGGGCAAGCGCCCGTACTTCCATCACCTGAAAGAGTATGTGACTTCTATTTGGCCTTCAATTGGGGAGGTAACTGCCATGATGAATGAGTTCTTTTTCTTCATGTTTAACACGGTTATGGATATGGAAGATGTAATAGAAGGTACGTCCTAGCAATACTAGGGGCAACCGATCGTGCTCTAGATATGACAACCAGGAATGGTAATGCATAAGCTCAAACACATACGTGTCCCAGTGTGGATCAGATTGAGACATCAACCGGTTGAGCTTTGGACAATGGAGGGATTAAGGACAATAGCTAGTGGAGTAGGGAAGCCATTGTATCCAGATGCTATTATGAGAGCATGCACGAGACTGAATGTGGCTCGTGTATGCGTTATACTCGATATCAAATCGAAATTGCCTAAACACATCATCATTATCACCTCGGACGAGGATGGATGGGAATCGCCATGCAAAGTGGACGTGGAGTATGAATGGCTCCTCCCAAATTGTAATAGTTATATGAGCTTGGGGCATTCGTCTAAGGAATGCTTGTTGAACAAATGTGCAAAGTGATTAAAACCCCCTATAGCGGTCTATGTTCCTAAAGTCACTACCTCTATCCCCCAGGTTGATAAGGAGGGTATATTACACGAATGCCTCTTGTGAGGTCAAATAACGGGTCCTTCTAGCAACCGGTTGATGCTTCCTTGCAGCTGCCAGTTGCTCATGAGCATCCCAACGAGCAAATCAGCGGGGAGGGAAGAAATAAGGGTAAGGAAGTAGTCATATTCAATTCCATTGACGCATTAAACTTCATTGATGATGCAAAAGCATCTACGAGGCGTCCTAATATCAGTAGCCCCATTAGTGGTGACCCATGTTGAAAGTTGCATTCTGGAACGTTCGTGCATGCAATGAACCGTGTTTATTATATTATTTATGGTGCTAATGAAGTTATCGATCAACGTCAGTTATGAGAATCTTTAAATATGTTGGGTAATCAGTCGATGGATGAGCTGTGGTTAGTGGGGGGTGACTTTAATGCGGTACGTGATCTCAGTGAGGTCTGTGGCACATCTGGAGACATAAGGATGGCCATGGAGGAATTTAATGCATGTATTCAGTCAACTGCTTTGCATTCACTTCCCATGCAGGGTGAATGGTATACATGGCATAATAGCAGCACGACTTCGCGTAGTCTATGGAAGCAACTACACCGGATGCTTATTAATGATACATGGCTCACACGATTCCCCACATCGTGCTACACTAGTCTCTTACCCCAGACTTCAGACCACTCGCCGCTTGTATTGAATGGGGATAGACAGATGCAGCTTGGAGGTATGTTTAGATTTGATAACTACCTTACTCTCTCACCAAATTTTATCCCTAGTGTGCAGAATGTCTGGCAACATGCTATTGTAGGCGTGCCTATGTATGCTATTACACGAAAGCTGAAGGATTTAAAGCCTGTCTTCAGGCAGTAGAGGAGAAATAAGGGTGACATTTCGTGCAATGTTCAGCTAGCAAAAGGTTTTCTTGAGACACCCCAAACATTACTGAGTATGGATCGACAAGATGAACTATTACTCTTACTGGAACACCGCTGTCGGATAGTATACACCAAGGCGGTGAAGCTCGAGCAAATCATGCTACAAATCGGGCAAGGATGTAGTGGATGAAGGGAGGGACAAATGCTCGGAAGCCTTCTTTCGCAAAATAGTCCAAGGAAGAATTGCTCGGAGGATCTTGCAGATCAATGACGAGCAAGAAAACACCTAATACAGAACCAAGAGCGCTTATTCATGAGTTTATCTCCTTTTACCAGGCTCTATTCGGAGGGGTACAAAGACAACAGGCAATCAATATTGGGTACTTGAGACCATGGACGAGATATGCGCTGACTGAGGAAGACACCCAACTTCTCCTAAAACCAGTTACGGCCGACGAAGTCAAGCAGACCGTTTTTGACATCGCATACGACAAGGCACCGGGACCTGATGGATATTTTTCTGGATTTTACAAAGCAACCTGGCCGATTGTGGAACAGAAGTTACGTCAGCTATTCTGGTCTTCTTTGATTAGGTAGGATGCTAAAGCAAATCAACACCATGCTTTTAGCATTAATCGCTAAGGTACACTCCCCTATGATGGTCACAGATTTTCGCTCTATTTCTTGCTGTAATGTCCTCTATATGATCATTGCTAAAATTCTTGTTCAAAGATTGAGTTTGACTTTGGTTAAATTGATAAGCCCCTGGCAGGCGGCTTTTGTTCCAGGTCGTAGTATAGGCGACAATATTATTTAGCACAAGAACTGTTTTCAGGGTACTATCATGCACGACTTCCCCCACGATGTGCGCTTAAAGTGGACATTCGAAAAGCCAATGACATGGTAGAATGAGATTTCCTCGTAGTTCTGCATCTATTTAGGTTCCTTGCACAGTTCATTCGATGGGTGGAGGAGTGTATCACATCACCCTCGTTCTCGGTTGGTCTTGATAGGAAACCACACGGTTTCTTCGTAGGGTCACGAGGGTTACGACAGGGAGATCCATTGTCACCGTAACTATTTGTCTTAGTAATCGAGGTACTTCATTTGCTCTTACTTCAATTGATTGATCAGGTCATGTTATTCTCCTTTTATTGGAAGTGTGGACCATCTAAATTATTTCAGCTTGGATTTGCCGATGATTTATTACTTTTCTGTAAAGCTGATATGGCCTCCATTAGGGTTTTTAAATGGGGTTTGGATCGATTTGCTGAGTTATCTAGACTTCGGCTTAATGTGAAAAAGAGCCATCTCATTTTATCACGAGCGGCACAATGGATGAGAGACTTGTTATTAGCAGCGCTTAGGTTTCAGGAGGGGCATTTACCAATGCGATACTTGGGGCTTCCTCTAATCTCTGTCAGACTATCAATGGTGGATTGCCAATCTCTATTTGTAAAAATTGATAGTTTCATCCAGGGTTGGGAGGGTACGACATTATCATTTGCGGGATGGATTTAGATTATTAAATCCGTTCTCATGGATTTGAGTATATATTGGACTTTCGCATTCATTCTACCTAAAGGTCTTACAAGGGAGATCGAGAAGAGATTGCGCTACTTGTTATGGAAAGGTGCTACTAGTGGGGGCTATGTAAAGGTAGCATGGAGAGATGTATGTAAGCCAGCTGTAGAGGGAGGACAGGGCTTAAGAGACATCACTATTCTTAACCGTGCCTCAATTAGTAAGCAATCATGCGATGTGCTTCATTGTGATAGAACATCCATATGGGTGGAGTGGTTGTACCATGGGCGCTTGCGTGACAGGTCCATTTAGATAATTTCTGAGCATGGAGGTTTGTGGGGTTGGAGAAAACTCCTTCGCCTACGTACCATTATTCGACCATTGGTGGATTACCAAGTGGGTGATGGAGCTACCCGCTATTCGTGGTAGGACCCGTGGCACCCCCTCGGACCACTTATTCAAAGGCTCCCACGTGGTCTGCAACTCACTGGTGTTGGACAATCGGAGAAACTTAATAGGGTCATTGTGGATGGGCATTGGCACTGGACCTCATCACGGACATGTTTGGAGATTGTACAGAATTTGCCCATAATCCATGGAGACGATGATCATGTTCATTGGCGAGATACGAATGGAGGTCTCACTGTTGCACCGCTATATCGTATATTACACCCGCCGGGACCCAAGGTAGGCTGGACTTCACTACTCTCGGGCTCCTTGAAGATTCCTAGATATACATTCATACTGTGGCTCGCTATATTAGGGAAACTTTCCACGACAGATAAACTGTGGTTGTCTTATCCTGGCACCTATGTTCTTTGAGATGAAGGCTCAATAGAAACACATGCACACTTATTTTTTCGATGTTTTTATTACAGACGATACCTCATAGCTGTGACAGGATGTTTGACTCTCACATGGTCAAACTGAGACTGGGCCTTAGACGTGGAGTGGGCTACTAGGAAGTGGAGAGGGAATCATATCATCAATTTATCCTACTGTGCACTACTCGCTGCATGTGTCTATCATATCTGTTACTTTGTCCTTTCACATGTTCGTATACATAAGAGAATTTTAGTCCTACTAACCTTAGAATATGACATCACAATATCCTAATATCCTAGCATAAAATATTTTCATGTAATGTTATATTGATTAAACCACCACAATTTTCTAACGTTATTGAAGGCTTCAAATCATAGTGATAGAACTGCACAATGGCCAAGAGTAAAACAATATAATACACAAACATTACTGCAGAATAGCAGAAACAATTTCAATAGCTCTTCAATCTATCTCTTTATATATCTATCCATCTATATAGGGAAAAGTATCATTTTTGTCCGCTAAATATGTCTAATTTTAATTTTGGTCCGAAAAGTATGCCCATATTTGTTTAGGTCCAGTAACTTATGAAATTGCTACTTTTAGTCCTTTGGTAGAATTTCGGACAATTTTACCCCTATGCAACTTTTAAAAGGCAGTTTTAGTCCATATGCACTCATTTCACATTTTTCGGTAATGCTCGCCTAGAATGGTATCAGAGCCTAGGTTTATTGAAGAAATATATGATTATATTGTATTTTGATATTATTTATCCACTAATGGAGGAGACTCTCCGAGAGAAAATGAAACCGAACAAAAGTTCGAGTTACTCTTAAAACAGGGAATATTTCCAGATCCTGGAAATACAAAGAAGAGAACTTCTAATGGAAATTCTTGACAAATGGTACAATGGTCCCATGAGGATTGATCCAAAACTTGTCACGCCGAAAGAGGAATAAGAGTGGCTAAGGAATTTTGAGGTTCGACAAGTACTACTAGGGAATGCAGTGAGGCGTCTACACTCCACTGAAGTGCATGGTAGAACCCCAGTCACGAGAAGCAGAACGGATAAATTCCTTCATAATTTCAGTTGTAAAAATTATGACTTATTGGAAAGAATTCGAGCCAAATACATCAAAGATCTCCCAATATCTAAGGGAGATACAAAAGACAATTCAAGACTATGGACATAAGTTAATCCATATACCTTAGAAAATAGAATCTTTGAGCCAAAAGGTGGAACAGGTCCTTAAGATCCTTCCCGATCTACACAAGGGCCTTACAGATCTAAGGGCCGAAATTACAAATCTGAAAAGAAACCAAAGGGAAAATCCTGAGACATCAAGATCCAGAGAGGAGCGAATCATGCACTTGGAATAGTACCTCTTCTACATCAGAAAGGGAGACATTCCAAAGCCGATGTCCAGAGAGGATCTGATTATCACATCTATCAGATCTATAAAATAATGGAGGTAACAAGAGCGGATCTATCCGATCTACAAGAATTGGAAGAATCCTTTCCTAACTCGGGATTGTGGATTTGGTCAATATCCAAACAAATGAAATTACTCCATCACTACCACTGCCGGAGGGAAGTACATGTTCTAATGATCCTCCATAGGATCAACCGATGAGGGAAAGCATGGATTTCCATGCTAATGCCATTCCAACGTTTGTGGGAACCAGACTAAAGGAAAATCAAGGGGAAATCCAAAAAGTGTGCTTGAAAATACACCTTGGGCGAGGACCATGCTCCAGCCCTTACATCCATATGGCGTCATACTGAACCTGGATATTATCGATTTCCGAAATACCGAGAAATTGATAGACGAATGGGTTACAACCATCAAGATAGCAGCAACATCCCTAGAGCTCGACAAAGAAAACTTCATAAAGCTTGTGGAGTTGAGCTTGGAGGGATCTGTGAAGATGAGATGGGATAATACCCCAGAATATAGCAAAGCCAGCATCCTTGTCGAAGATTCGAAAGGCGCGATAGCAGACCGGCTAGGAAGGCCTATTAAGATACACTTCATCGGAGATGGATACTTCGAAGGAAGTAGAGCATAAAAGGCTAGAAAATATGAACAGGCTCTCTTCACCCTTGAATTAAGAAGTATTTGCGCAGTAGATGAATAAATCTATTGGTTCCGCAAGTATTTCTTCCAGAGAGGAGTAGCAACAGCAGTAGCAGCTCCAATGTTTTTCGCAAAAACATGCAGTCCATGGAGAAAAATGTTGATCAGTCATACAAAGTACATGAAGGACAACTAGATTTAGTGGCGTGAAGAATGTCTTCCTCAAAGACAAACTGAAGGATTGGTGTTATCAAGCATCCATCTAGAAAAACATGAAAAGACTGAGAGGTAAAATCAAACGAACTCCTCTCTGTTGTGATAACAATAATTTTCCAACTATTACAGGAGAATCAAGCGAGCAGAGGGAAAGGAGGAAGCAAAATAGTGATTCCTCCCCCATGAGTTCCAGAAGAACTTTTTTCTGACGGAGATCATGTTGGTGCAAGTCCAAAGCTAGAACATATAAATTTGGACAAAGAACAGGACCTACAAGGGTTTCATCCCAAAGATCTAGACGTACAGATGTAAGATCCACTGGAAGAACCCCTACAAGAAGAATTTTCAAACCAGCCCATACCGGAGCTAATGAAAGTTTCACAGACTGCAATTGCTAGACTTGCGGAGCAAAAGGACATATATCTCCCTACTGCCCGCAGAAACGTGGTGAATTGAGAAAATTTGAAGTCACGGATGATATTCTAGATGCAGTTTACTATGGAGATTTGGTACCATTCTACCAATTCGAAGATCTTCCTTCAAACGAAAGCGTCTATGAGGAGGAAATAGAGACTGATTCGGATGGATCTTTCAACAGAGTCAGAATAATTACAACGACGGAGATGAGATACAAACTTTCGAAAGCCTATCAGGGTTCTTTTCCAGAATGACTGTGTCAAATAAAACCATGGAAAGAACCATGCGACAAGATTCGAACCTCAGCCCATAGGATGGATTTAGGATTTTAGGAATTGGGAAAGTCCTAAATCAGATAGGACTGAACCAAAGGAAGCATCACATAATCTACAAAGTAAGTTCAGGTGAGTTTGCTATACCTATGGAATTTACTGGTAATGTGATGGAAATGCAACTAATTCATAAAGAAGAAGTTCTTGAAGAATTAAGTAAGCTTAGAGAAGAAGTAGCTACTACTATGAAATGGATCCACATAGGAACTATTGAAGTAGTAATAAAAGCGACTTTTAAGGAAGGAATTGATTCAGAAATACATTTATCAATAATGGATAGAAGAATCAATAACCTAAGAAACGGTTGTCCTGGAACAATGATAGGTAATTTGTATGCAGGAAAATTAATATTTGACATTCATTCTAGGATTGCAAACAACCTAGCAGACCAAGATTTTAGTAGAGTCTTAACCCTTCATCAAGATTTCAAAAGAAAAGATCTAAAGATAGAAGGTAATAGACCATATTCTATAACTAATAGAATAGCTTATGCCCTTTCTAATACACATCATTCATATATGTTTCTTAGGAAAGAGTATATCGAGATTCCTAGAATTTGACATCACTAAGAAAGAAAACTTTTTCCTTGTGATGACTTATATCATTCGCAACAACATGTTATTGGAAAATATGAAGGCATGTTAAAAATAGTAGGCCATTAAATTCTAGTTGCAGGAATTGTAGGACGAGAAAGTGGATGCATGACTTTGGGGTTAAGTTTCTTCAAAGACCATAAACTATGGAGAAGGAAAGGTAACAGAATGAAATTCAGTTTTGATGGTTTCACCATAAAGATTGAATGACAAGTCCCTTTTCTATATACATATCTGTTGGTATGTTGTATGAACAATATAAGACAGAATATTTTGCAGCTTATACTGATTCAGGATCAATAATTTGCACGGCAAAACCCGGAGTTTTCCCTAAGGAAGCAAGGGAAACCTTACCCGTTATTGCAAGAAGAGATTTTTCAAGAAAAATGCTGATACTCAATAAAGGAATATGAGAAGCCAAGATAATGATTGGAGGAGCATTTGGATCACCCTCGTTTAGGGTAAACACACCTCCTATTTACTTTCATGATACAGGTGCCGATATCTTGCTATGTAACAATTTCATTCAAACATTTGCAAGATATATGCAGGATAATCAAAGGAATCTGTTAATCTTTACTACTAACTGTGATAGTGAGATACAGGTGTTGCAAAGAGAAAAGTATTTAACAGGATAATGCCAATAAATTTTAACAGCAAACGTGCTGATTTTGATGCCAGATTAACTCATTAAAAAATACAGGATAAGAGTAAATTTGGTAAGGTCCTTTTGCCTTTCAGGCAACAGAAACTCATAGACAGCGATAGCTTCTATAAGGAATACGAGGAGGAAATTCTGAACCTAAAAGAAGCACTACTGGAAATGAAATCAATAGACATCAGCAAAGAAAGCAGATTTTCTCTTGAGAATGTCAAGAGGCTCATCCAGAAGAACTTCAGTGAAAACACTCTGGCATGGTGGGATAGGAACTATATCGAAGCTACTCTGAAGGTTAAAGATGAATGCAAATACGAGTATGTTGGATACAAACCTATTCAGATGAACATGGAGGATAAGAAGGATATGCAAATGATAATCAAAGTGTATATCAGTCTTGGAATCATTGAACCTGGAGTCTCTACCTATAGTAGTTCTGGATTTGTGGTAAGAAACTATGGTGAGATTAAGAGAGGTAAACCCAGGTTGGTTATTAACTATCAAAGCATTAATAAAATATTAGAATTTGATGGTTATTACATTTCTAGTAGAGAACACTTAATTGATTGCATTAAAAGGGCAAAAGTGTTTTCCAAATTCGATTGCAAATTTAGGTTTTATTAGATTAGGATGGAGAGTGAATCAAAGAAATTTACTGCATTCTAAAAAAAGGATTCGTGAGCTGAAATAGGATTGCAGTAACCTGCAAAAGCTTACTATACCACATGACGAGGATGAATTGGTAGTCTATACACATGCCAATGATTACAGATAGGCAGAACTGCTTATGAAGAAGACAACTACAAGAGAAGAACCTTGTAGATACACAGGAGGGTTGTTCTCAAAATAACAAGCAAAAGTTTGGCATATTAACGAGAAAGAATTTGTTGTGTTTTGGAATGCTTTTAAGAAATGCCTTTATTTTTACTTGCTAAATAATTTACTTTAAAATTAATAATACTAATGTTAAGGCTTTCTTAAAAAATAAATTAGAATCGAAAATAGAGAAAGCTCGTATTATCAGATGGAAAGTTGAATGCCAATATTATTGTTATAATATTGTCGTTATAAAATCTCATAAAAATGTTCTTGCAGATTTCCTGACGAGAGATGGAGGCAGTTGAAGCAAACTCCATCATGTTGAGACTCAGGCACCTTCGGGAAAACCTCGAGGAGCTTGATAAAAAATTCGGACAACTAGCGGTTAATGCCCAAGTTGCCGAAAAAATTCAAAGAGCTGATCTAGACACTTTCTAGGTCACAATAAGGAGTTCCTTCTTAGTATCCATCTTGCTATGGAACAATTTACGAGAACCAATTCGGAAGTCGTCACCTTCGGCGATGACTCACGAATTGAGGGAGCATGACCCAAAACATGCCTTTAGAGTACAGGGCTCTAGACCTATAGCGTCAGATTCAAGTACCGATTGCACGAGGCCATCACCACACTCTGGTGCAATGACAACAATTAAGTTACAGGAAGTGCAAACTCCTGTGAGTTCAAGTCAACCCGGCACCTCCGGGGTTAAGGAGGGAGGGATTAGCCTTAGGCCAATAATAGGCACCTCTAAGGCTAATACTAATGAATTGATATCTTTTTCTGCTTGGCAGGAATATCAGCAAAAGTGGGAATAATTAATTTCTCGTAAAGGAGTAAACCCAGGCAAGACCATTATCAAAACATCCGAAAAATATAACAGGGTCTGGATGTTAGAGGGATTGTAACCAGAAGATGTCCGAGAATGTTATGATTTTGGATCTCTTGCTTCAGTTCATACTATGTCACAAAGCTTTCCAGAGATTTCTAAACTTCCAGAGTGGATTAGTGGACCGGTCTTTGATTCATGGCAAAACAACCCCCACTTAAAGAGAGGCGATGTTTTGGAGTTAAAATTTGTATCAGTAGCTCCAGAAATTGTAGGAAAGGGGTCTCATCCAGCATTCCATTTTATGAAGCTGCAAAGGCTAGATATGGTAGTTTTCAACAAGATCAAATCTGTCTCAGGAGAAGCTCCCTTGGTATCAACCATTAATGAAGATAGTATCTCTACTAGGACAACTTAGAGATTATGGGTCTGTCTCACAGAGATGGACAAAGTCAAGTATCCATTCAAGATTTTCTCAAACAAAATGAATGGATCGTTCCTATTAAACTCGATGACAAGAAAGAGCATTGAGTTCGCAGAAAGCTTATTTGAAAAGAAGAGGATGTTAATCTGCGAAAATAAGCTGCCGACGAATGAAGCATCCAGATGAAGACGTGCAACATGTTGCAGGTTGGGCAATGGCATAATCATTTATGCCCTTGCTGTGAAAAACAAGAAAAGCCCTTGTTCGGGACAAAGTTCGGGTCACACAAATTAAACCCGAAGCAGACCAGGATAAAGGAAAAAGAAAATTTTTACAAAAAAGAAGTAAAAATAAAAAAATTTAAAAAGGCAAGGATAAGACTGTCGGTAGAAAACGACAAAGGCCAACAATCAGTAAAGCAAGAAAGCTAGCTGGAAAGCATGTGACCGACAAATCATTATCGCCAACAATTGGGAATCACGAGGAGATGACGAATGCAATGATGTCATCACAAGAACAAGTTTGGAGTCCGAATTTGATGTCCGAGAACGCCTATAAATAAAGATGCAATGAAGCAGAAGAAAAGCAATAGAAAACTTCTCCTACTATTCAAAGCATTTGAATACTGAGTCGTTTTAATCTTTTGCAGAGTTTTAATCTTTTAGTTTATGGAGTTTCCCTAACAAGTCAAGTCCTCTACACTATGTGAGGCTGAATAGTTGTCTCCTCTAACGGAGGAATAATATCTATGTAATATTCTCTATATTTCTTCAATAAATGTAACGCTTCTGTTCAACCGGTTTGTCCAAAATTCTATTAAGTTCCTCTATTGAAGTCCCTTTTACGCCCTAAGTTAGGAAATGAAATAGGGATGTGTTGTTTTGTTACTTAAGGAGCCAAGTGCTTGTGAACGATCTACTGTGGTAGTATGGTTGGAGGAAGTTCGTAAAACTGAGGACTTGGAAAATCCGAAAACAGAGCGGTCAAAGTAGGGTATGAATTTATGGGGTCTTAATTTATTTCGAAAGCATGTTGGGCCATTTTTAGAGCATTAAAATGGACTATTAGGCTTTATTATCAAAGGAGGGAAAAAGGATCATAAAATTGGCTCAAGGACCGAATCTAAGCAAAAGGGAAAGATATAGGACTAAAACTAATATTATCAAAGTTTAAGGACAAACGATTTTAAGGCATAAATAAAGGACTATTGGGATCTTTTTCCCTATCTATATATATTTCTATATATACAATTAAAAAAATGAACAATCTCCGTACAGTAATGTACATGAAGCCATGTATAATTAACAAATACAAGTACTATATATAACTCAGATAAAGAATCTAGAATACGATCCTCACTGTCCATTCTGAAGCAATGGATTGGTCATCCATGGCACAAATCTAGAACACCCACAATAACCTATTGGATTACATGTGAATCGACATGAAACCCTACATCAAGAGAAGCTCTCCAATATATGTACAAATATGTATGTTACATTCTCAACTTTGACAAATGTTTTACGGGGGAATGCAATTCACCCTCTGTGATATAGAAAATGAGACATTACCCTCTATGAAAAAAATATAGCAATTTACCCTCCTATACTTTTTAAAATGAAGCAATTTACCACCTTATATAGGGAGGTAAATTGCTTCATTTTGAAAAATATAGGGAGGTAAATTATTGTATTTTAAAAATTACAGGGAGGTAAATCGCTATTTATTTGTTTTTTTAACAAAAACCACCTAGAGCTGGGGGGAGCTTTTCGGAGTCCTCTGTCCTTCTATATTAAAATGTACAAAATTGTTACAGCGGGGAGAGCTACCTCCCTAGAATTCCTAACAAAGCCATAAATAAGGAGTACTACTCCCTTACAAATAGAGCAAAATTAAGCAAGGAGTACTACTCCATTACAACAAAAGACACAAACAAGTTTACTAGAAAAACTATGGCGAGAATCGCTATTTGTTTTTTCATAAGGGGGTGTTTTGCGATATCACAAGGGGTTGCTTGTATTTTTTCCTATATTTTACATATGAGTTTTCAAGATCTGGCTATGTAAGAACCCCACTGGCGGCCACACTCCTAATTGTATATCCTCAAAGGCTTGTTATGGGAGGTGCGATACTGAAAAGAAGAGGTCATTGCAGATCTTAGTTAGAACTATTCTTATAGAAAACACAAACATATGACTGCAACTACAGATATTAAACAAATATATGTCATGAATCTGTAAACTCAGTACGTTGCATGCCTTTTTTTTGTTTTTAGAGCAACTAAGTTTTCTTTTTGCACGTAAGGGTCAGGGCTCATAATATAGCAATCAACTTATTTGTTCAGTAGATAAATAAAAGGACATGTAGCATGAAGTGGAATTTTTACATAATATTTGGTTTCAATTTTGTTTCATCTCCGAGATAGGCCAAAACATGGACAATGTTTGCCTTTATTTGTTTTAAAAGTTTTGGTGGTGTTTTGAGATGTTTTCAAATAGTGTCTGATTTGATTTTTGTCAAAATAAGTCTACACTTATAGGCTCTACAACTAAATATATATAAAAAAGACATGATTTGACAATGAGCAGTAGTTTTTGTCTCCTACTAAACAACACCAAACATACCATACTTATTTTATATTATCTCCAAAAACAAATCCAAACATACACACTATGTCTAACACATACTTATTTATCTTTGTTTTTCTCTCTCTATCTCCACAAAACACATCAAAACAAGTTAAAAATGAAACCAAATATAGTGTTAGGTTTTCTGCAAAACTTTCGGCAAGATTATCAACATCTAGCAACAAAATCGAATTTATTAAAAAAAAAATGAAAATAAAACCAGGTATAGATTACCTGATTTGCTGCAGAAGCCTTCTAGGGATATTGTTAACGTGTTCCAGTCCAAGATATTGCTCCCAAGAAACACAAATACTGCTTCTTTGTAGAGTCAAAACATATTATGAAATTTAAGCGCATCTGCATATAAATATTGTCACAGAGTGTGTCAGTGTGAGAGAGTGAGTGAGACCTGGAAATGGCCGAACAAAGTATCTGAGTCCTCCAAGTATTCTTCTTGACTATGCGACACAAAAGCAAATCTCCACTGCATAAAATCGAGAAGATTCAAGCATAAAGTAGAAATTGTAGCATGCCTAATAACATAAGCATCATACCATCATCTTCATTTAAACGGATTGTAACAATTAGGCTCGGGCTGGAATACCTTCGAAAATTCCTCATCTCGTACTTGCAACTTGTTCTGCACACGAACCTTGATACGAGACAAAGTTTCACCATCATTAATCATCAATAAAAATGGCTCTACAAGAGTTTTAATTCACTGCCAGAAGCAAAATGAATATATAAGATTTAAAAGGAAGAAAATGAAAGAGATGCACTTGCAGTTGAAATAGAGAGGTGAAACGAGTACAAATATATGAGGAAAACTATGAAGTAATGAACTGAAAATACTACCGTCTGGTTTTGAGCATCCTCATGCATGAAGTGACACACATGAATCAAACATTTACTTGGGCCAAGAAATTTCTCTTCCTCTGGAACCTGCAATGAGAAATTATAAAAGTGGAGAAATTGTTGATATTAGAGTTGAATATATGGGGAAGCCAATTTTAAAGGAAAAAGTGTCGTAGCATGTCAAAGACATAGTACTAACATGGAAAGAAATTAGCAAGATATTTTTTGTTATGTGCATCACCTGAAAAATGAAAGCATTTATATACATAGACACACATATCTATCTCTAACAGACCTCCTCTGCTCGTAAAGTCCAACGATTGCCATTTATTGCTGCGATCTTATCACTGTTAGGATATATCTGTAGGAACTTAGAGTTTTAGCAACTTAAAAAAAATAAGCATAGAAGGCTAGACATAAAGAACTTCTAACATCCATTTGGAAACACAATATACAATTTACTAAGTGAAGACCACATGGGCAAAATATAAAAACCTAGCAAGTACTGAGACTCAACTTCCAAGTCAGAGTGCATATCTCCGACACGTCCAATTTGTGTGTAGCTAACCCATACAAGATTTTTCATTGTAAAATAAATTGAATTTAACTATTTAAGTTGGATTATTAAGTAAAATTTTAGAAGAATATTATTATGTTATTAATATTACGAAACTAATGAATGAAATAAAAAGAAGATGCAATAATTCAGGACCTTATAGATCTTTTGTGATAATACTTCCAGCAGCTTTAGCTCTGCATTTGGACGAGAAAGTTTCACCTGTTTAACATAAACATTGCAACAGTTAAAAATCATATAACGCTACGTTATACGAAAAATCTTAGAATTCTAGGAACACAAACACGCACACTCCCAGTAATAAATTGTCAGCTATATTACCTTGTCCTTGAGATGCTCAAGGACATCACCCACAGTGCTTTCCTTCGGCAGCCTAATACTGTGAGTTTCCAGCTATATATGGAAAACAAATAAGATATTTAATGATTGCTAAATATATAATAAATTTGCAAGTTTTGCATATGTATGCACTTGTATAGGAGCATAAAGTCCAATTATGAATGAATACTCACTTCAGAGTTTGCCGCATAGCTGAAAGCTAGTTTGAGGATTCTCAACTCTTGCAATTCTGGCAGAGGTATATCCACTACTTCAAAGTATATCAGAAAGCTGAACAAGAAAGTAATGCTTTGTTAGTTTCACACCCTCATCAAATGAACACCGACTTAGAGTTGTATGAATGTGTACTTGGTCGTAATGCAGCAACATCTCTAACAAGTTTTCTACTCCTCGATATCTTATAGGATGAAAGTGGATAACCTGTAGAATTACAAACCAAAAAAGTCAGGATATATTAGATGAAAGTTAGATGCATCACATCATTACTCTAACAAGAAGGTAGTTACAGGGAAAAAGAATACTTTTAGACTTAGAACCATTATTTTGGGGTCATTGAAAGGAAATAGATGTTATAAATGGGGTACATTGAGTAACTAATGGTGTCCAAGTATGCACACGCACATGCACATTAAGATAATGGGAATCAAGACCAGGTGCAAGAGAAAGAGCAAAAATTTTAAATAGTCGTGGAAGATAATATGATGAGATCACTCGATAATATTATACTTCGATATGATTCATTGTTTCTCGGAGGTGACAATATACAAATTTTATATTTTGTATATTTTTAAGAAAATATTAGCATCAAATACCAAAATACTTCAATAGGCAAAACCTTTTACAGTGAAACAAATAATACGGTTAGGAAAGCAATTAATTATGGTTTGTTCAAGCAATTAACATATACAATAGTCAATATGAGGCACAACATCGACTATGTGATAAAAGGGACCATTTCAAGGACGAGAAATGCAAAGATAGAAAATTAAAGAGAAGTCGAAGAGCAATAAAGCACACAAACATAGGCATCACACTAAGATAACAAGAAACAAGGAGCAAGAGAGGGAGAAATAGAAAGAGCGAGGAATTTCAATGAATCATGGAAGATAATATGATGAGATCTGTTGGGAATTTATCCATAAAGTGATGAACCCAAATAAAACAATAACTACAAAGATAATGGTGGGTTTGAAAACCCTCATACAATAATTTCAGATCAATGAATAAAGAAAGAATAACAGAAAAATAGCAATAGGAAAAGCAGTAAAGTAACCGGCCCAGGAGCCAGATCTGACAACCGAATGCCCAAGCGCCACCACCAGCCGGCAACCCTCATGGTTGCAAAAAACCCACAAAGCCACCAAGACACAAAGATCCACAAAGAGACCACTTAGGCTTCATTTAAAATCAATAAAAATTCCACTAAGAAATTTCTTTCACCCTCATAAAATATTTTGACAAAGTATTTCACAAAAAGGGGTTTTAGTTTTGTTGTTGTTCTATCTCTTTAAAACCATAGAAGACCATTATATATATACACCGATAGAACAGAGATAGAAAGATGTGAGATGATGAGATATTTTCAAGAGCATTGGAAACTTGAGAGGAACAAAAACAATGATAGAAAGGAGGGAGAGGAAGAGGCATCGGCAGAATAGTTGAAGAATAGGGTTAAGTAGAGATTTACGATTAAGTAGAAGAAGGGTTGGGTCCGGTAATGGGCCGGGCAGCAAGTGGGCTGCCATCCAAGTTTGAGGGGGGGGGCATGGGCCAAAAAATCCAACAACATCATTGGATAATATAACATTATACTCCAGAATGAATCATGCTTTCTTTGAGAGACAATGCACATGTTTTATATTTTCTATAATTTTAAATGAATAATTGCATCAGATATCCAAATACATCAATAGGTAAAACTTTTTTATGAAACAAATAATATGGGCTAGGAAAGTAATTTAACTACGCTATCTTTAGGTAGCTTATACAATAATCAATATGCAACACATCACTGAGCATGTGATAAAAGGGACTATCTCAAGGAGGAGAAACACGTAGAGAAAAATAAAATATAAGTTCGAGAGCATGCAAGAACACAAATGTCTAATATGGCAGTGCAATAAATGGGTTGTTCATCTTAACAAATTTGCAGCATAGGGTGCTTGCAATACGAGTCTCATCTATGTTAGCCGTCTTATTGCTATTTTTAAGTATAAAATTCAAGTAAAAATATAATGATTCATTTTCTAGGCGCGAGATATTGGATAAGCATGAACTCGAGAGAGCTAGAGATATGGTTTTCAGTCAAATGCAAAGCTACTATATGAAGTCTAAAAAATTATAAATAACTATTGATATTACACTACAAAGGGAACCTATAGAAGAGAATTTGAGTGGGAAGTAACTATTTGAAAGAATAACAAGGACAACATCTAGTAGAGATATACTCTCAAGGTTAGAAGGAAGCACGCACGTGCATGCTCATCTGCACATTGGTCCAGATGGAGGAACGTAGAAAGTGAGTTTTGACATAAATGCGCATCGGCATCTACATTGGGAGAGAGGAAGACACGAAGTGAGCTTGACGTAAATGCTTATCCGCAGCTAGGTCTGGAGGGAGGAACCTGAGCTTGTTGTAAATGCTCATCCACATCTAGATTTGGAGGGAGGAAGACATGGAGTAAGTGTGACGTGCATGCTCATCCGCATCTAAGTTCAGGGGGAGGAAGGTTAGAAAAAAGTGAGCTTGTTTGCATGGTAATCCGCGTCTAGGTCTAAATGGTGTAAGGGTACGTACATGCTCATTCGCGTCGAACTCCGGAGGGAGGAAATTGAAAAAGTAGTGAGCATGATGTGCATGCTCTCCCATGTTTAGGTTTGGAGGGAGGAAGGTTGAGAAAGCAGTCAGCTTGACTTGCATGCTCATCCATGTCTCGATACGGAGGGAGGAAAGTACAAGAGGTTTCATATTTCTCTACATTTGACTAACCAAAAAATTGCAATAAAAGTTGAAATTTGTACATGGCTTTCAGTCTCATCAAAAGAAACCTCCTTCAAAAGATATTTTGGTTCAAGGTCAGAGAATAACTAGGAAACACCCAACACATTTAAAATATTCCTCCAACACAAGTGTTGAAGTTGATCATCTCCATTTGCAACAGTAATCTAAGTAGCAATAGCAGCTAAACTGGCAACAGCAGCAACTTGAGGACGTAGATGCAGACATTGGCATTTTGGATTTTGGATGAGACGTTTTAATTAAATCGCATTTGGGAAACACGCCTTCTTTATTTGGTTTGTTCTGTTACTTATGTGGCCTGCCTTGTCATTTATTCGAATTGTCATTGGGCCAGCTCATTGCTCGTAGGGTTAGTTTGTTACATTGGCAGTTAGCTTACGTGGACGATATATATATAAGTCAAGAGAGTCATCGTTTTTATTGTAACAGAAAATTTACAGAGACAGTCTGCAGAAATGAAGAACTCCTCTTCCTCCAAAATTACTTTTGCCCTGTTTATCTTCCTCGATATGCAATTAAACATGGTATCAGAGCCTTCTGTATGAAGGTCTATGGGATACGCATCACTTACCCACACTTATTAGGTGAGCTATGGCAGATTTGAATAAAAGTGGCAGAACAGCTGGAATGCGAGGCACTATACATCCATCTGTCAGAAAATTGAAGTTTGGCGTTATCCTCTTCTCTGTTGGATAGTTCAAACTTTCTGACATGGAATCGTGCCGTTTATGTAGCTCTAGGAACGAAAATGAAGCTTGGATTCATTGACGGCACGTTCCCTAGGCTGGCGGTAGGATCAACAAATTTTGAGCAATGGCATCTAGTAGACCTGATGGTTACCTCCTTGCAGTGGAATTCTATCTCAAAGGAGATTGTTGAATCCTTTATGTATGTTACTTCTTCTCAAGAACTCTGGTTAGAAATACAAGGTCGATATGGCAGGAGCAATAGACCGATGATATATCAAATTCAGCACGAGATTTCGTCCATCGCACAACTTGATTTGTCCTAAACAGCCTACATAACCAAGCTGAAGAAATATTGGGAGGAGCAGCTGGTTTTAGCACCTAATCCAAGGTGCACTTGTGGTTGTTGTACTTATGGAGTGAACAAAGCGATCGAAATGAACATATGCAACTAATGCAATTTCTTTTGGGGTTACACGAGACTTTTGACAACGAGAGAAGTCAAGTATTAATGCAGGATCCTTTGCCTACTATGGAACGGATGTTTTTCATGCTTTTCACAGTGGAAAAACAGAGGCAAATACACATAGAGACGGCTGCAACTCCTCACCACATGTCCTATCATTTCAAATCTAAGGACAATAAGAGGGATGGAGGTGATAGATTCCAGAATAAAAGAAGACCTTATGTAGACAAATCGAACATAACTTACACGCATTGTCACAGACTGGACATGCAATAGATACTTGCTTTCAAATTTACGGTGTACCAGACTGGTACAAAACCATGGGTGATAAGAGGAAAAAGGTGGTGAGTGGCAAGTCCTTCGCAGCTGCTGCAATTGCTGAGAAACCAACGTCTACAGATACCTCTGATACTAATCAATTGACTGAGATGATGGCAGATCTCATTAAATGTTTCTAGACCTTCAGGGATTGACTTGGACTATTGGATTATAAACACTGGAGCTACGAACCATATTTGTGCTAACCTTCAACTATTTCACTCATTCACAACTCCTGCACAACCTATACACATACACATACCAGATGGCACTTACAAAGCTGCTACGTATATTGGCATAGCTTGTTTAAATGAGCTTCTCACTTTTACTCATGTCCTATGTCTTCCCTCTTTCTCTGTGAACCTATTATCCGTCTGTCATCTTTGTCATGATATTTATTATATTTTTTAATTTACTGATTCTAAGTGTCTCTTGAAGGACCAAGCAAATAAAGCCACTCTATTTCAGGCAAATAGATCCAGGAACTTATACACTGTTAGACAGATTTCATGCAGTATTCCTCCGACCTCTGTACTCAGTAACACCTCTTCCAATTCTACTGATTTTCACTTTAACACTCAAATTTGGCATCATAGATTGGGGCACATTCCCTTGCTTGTAATGAAGCATATTCAACTACCTAATTGTTCTACCATTATTCCTATTGATCCATGTGATATTTGCCATAAAGCCAAGCAGTGTAGAACTTCTTTGAATCTGAGTAAATCACAATCCAAGGCTCCTTTTGATCTGGTTCACTTAGATATTTGGGGATCATACACTACTTATACAATCTCAAACTGCAGCTACATTTTAACTATCCTAGATGACAATTCCCATTCTCTTTGGACTTACCTCTTGGAAAAAAAAATCCCAAGTCATTTCTGTCCTAAGTTCGTCCTTCTCTATGGTTAAAACTCAACAATCTAGGAATATTAAAGTGATTAGAATAGATAATGATTCTGAATTCTTGAACAAAGATTGTCTATTGTTTTGTCAAGAGATGGGCATTATACATCATACCACTTGTGCCTACACTCCTCAACAAAACGGTAGAACAGAACGGAAATACAAATAACTCCTAGATGTAGCTAGAGCTTTGTTACTTCAAGCCCCATTGCCCCTTAAATTCTGGGGCGATTCAATTCTTACTGCCACCTAGTTGATAAATAGAACACCTTCAAAGATTCTTCAATGCAAAACTCCTTTTGAAAAACTAACTGGTAATCCTCCCACATATCACCATCTTCGTATTTTCGGCAGCCTATGTTATGCCACAAATATTGAGCCCCATAGGAGTAAATTTCACCCGAGAGCCTTCAAG
Source organism: Sesamum indicum (assembly GCF_000512975.1). Taxonomy (NCBI): domain Eukaryota; kingdom Viridiplantae; phylum Streptophyta; class Magnoliopsida; order Lamiales; family Pedaliaceae; genus Sesamum; species Sesamum indicum. Next base: position 93,868 of record NW_011628056.1, on the reverse strand, counting down.
TGCATTCTCTTGGGATATCCCATGACCCAAAAAGGATATATATTGTTTGACATAGATAACAATCGTGTCATTGTGTCGAGAGACGTTTAGTTCTATGAAAAGGAGTTTCCATACTCTGTTCTTGTTACACAGAGCACACATTCATGTCCCCTTCCTATGTTATCTCCTTCCGCTGATGATTTTGTTTCTATTCCTGATACTGAGTCTGCCTCAATTCCTACTTTTGAGCCAACTTTGCCTACTCCAGCTTCTTCCGCTACTCCAGTGCCATTACCCAGAAGTTCTACTAGAATTTCTTAACATCCTACTTGGTTGAACGATTTTATTTGCTCTACTCAACACTCATCCTCGTTTCTTACACACACCTCTGCATACAAATCATTTGTAGCTTCTTTGTTTATTTTGCAGGAGCCCAACTCTTTTTCTGAAGCCGTTCAGCACAAGGAGTGGAGAGAGGCCATGGATGCGGAGCTAAAGGCCTTAGAAGCCAACCATACCTGGAAAGTCGCCCCTTTGCCGCCAGGTAAATGCACCATCGGCTGTAAGTGGGTTTTCAAAACTAAGCTACGTGCAGATGGATCATTCGAGAGGTACAAAGCACGCCTGGTAGCTAAGAGCGTCAACTAGATTGAGGGCATCGACTATATAGATAGTTTTTCGCCAGTGGCGAAGTCTGTGATTGTGCGTAGTTTTCTTGCCATTGCCGCTGCTCATGCTTGGCCTATTCAGAAGTTAGACATTAACAACGCATTTCTACACGGTTATCTTGAGGAAGACTTATTCATGTTGCCCCTTAAAGGATATGATGTTCCACCCAACTTGGTGTGCAAATTACAGCGATCTTTATACAGCCTAAAGCAGGCTTCGCGCTAGTCGAATGCAGTGTTCACTTTGAAGCTTGTTGCTTATGGATTCGCTCAATCTGTCCATGATCACTGCTTATTTGTGAAGCCTTCATGCTCGAGTCTTAGGGCTTTACTCGTCTATGTAGACGATATTCTCATCACAGGTCCCTTTGTTGATGATATTGATCAGGTTAAGCGGTATCTTCGCAAATTGTTCAGTATTAAAGACATGGGAGATGCGAGCTACTTTCTCGGACATGAAATCGCTTGTAGTGCTTCAGGTCTTTATGTGGCACAGCGAAATATGTGATGGACACTATCAAGGACACTAGGTTGGCTCAAGCAAAAACTGCGTCTAGTCCATTTCCCTCTGGTTTGAAGCTGGCTGCTAGCTCTGGTTCCATTTTCTCGCGTCCTGATTCTTATCGAAGATTGGTTGGCCGATTACTTTATCTTGGCTACACGCGACCGAATATTTCCTACTCAGTACAACAACTTAATCAGTACATAAATCAACCTTGTGACTCGCATTGGAAGGTATCGTTGCATGTGGTACGTTATCTCAAGGGCTCTCCCTCCAAAGGACTGTATTTTCCAGCTAGTAATTCCTTGGCTCTTCATGCATTATGTAATGCCGATTGGGCGTCTTGCCCGAACTCTAGGCGTTCTCTTATTGTATCTTCCTCGGTGATGCATTGGTGTCGTGGAAAACCAAGAAGTAGTCCACCGCTTCTCGTTCCACTGCAGAGTCTCAATATAGGAGTTTGGCTTCCAGTGTTTGTGAACTTTGTTAGATATCATACATTCTCTCTGATTTCAACATTCCTATCTCATTGCCTATTGATTTGTTTTGTGATAATAAGGCCGCGTTACATATTCTAGCTAACCTAGTCTTTCACGAGCGTACGAAGCACATCGAATTAGACTGTCATCTCGTTCGAAATGCCTTCGAGGATGGTTTTATTTCTCCTTCCTTTGTTCCTGGTTTTATGCGATTGGCTGATGTATTTACGAAGGCTTGGCCCTTGAAGATGTTCATTTCTCTTACCTCCAAGTTGGGCCTGGTGTCTCTCAATCCCCATCCCACTTGTGGGGGGGGGGGCTGTTGAAGTTGATCATCTCCATTTGCAGCAGCAATCTGAGCAGCAACAGCAGCTAAACCAAGAACAGCAGTAGCTTGAGGAAGTAGACGCAGACATTGGCATTTTGGATACTGGATGAGACGTTTTAATTAAATCGCATTTGGGAAACATGTCTTCTTTATTTTATTCGTTCTGTTACTTATGCGGCCTGCCTTGTCATTTATTCGAATTGTCATTGGGCCAACTCATTGCCATATGGTTAGTTTGTTACATTGGTAGTTAGCTTACGTGGATGGTATATATATAAGTCAGGGGAGTCATCGTTTTTATTATAATAGAAATTTTACAGAGATAGACTGCAGAAATGAAGAACTCCTCTTCCTCTAAAATTGTTTTTGCCATGTTTGTCTTCCTCGATAGGCAATTCAACAACAAGCAACCAGTGGAACAGAAGAAGAGGATTGGACATCTTCTGACTGATGTGTTTACATTAAAGAAAAGCTCAAATATGAAGAACTGCTAGTTGAGAAAGAGGCAATTTCGAAAAATATTAATGAGCTATCGAAATGAACTATATGCGGAAAAGGTCCAAGTTAGACCAATATGTATTATGTTTGATACTTTAGGAAAAGATATTCCTACAATCTAGCAACACGATCAACATAAGAATGAAATATGACATGTGAAACATATATCTTGTAACTACAATATAGTGATTCTACCTAAGGTGCAAATGCATATAGATAGATATTACTAATTAATATGAACACAATATTTATGAAAATGTACTTGAAGGCTATGCTGGTATTCAAGGAATGATGGAATATCCGGGCAACGAAATAGCTTCCTAGTTTGAGCAGGCAGTAACTTTTAATACCAAACAATGTCCCCATTCTCTAGCTGCAATAAAAGAAACCGGAAAGTTATCAAAATACAATCTTTGTCCTGAGAAATACTTGTGCATGTGATTTCATATACCTGGTTATATGTAAATGTAAGTCCCGTGTCAATGTACACACACATGACTGTGGGCAGAAACTTTATCTCCTGAGAAGCAAAAAACACAAGATATCTTCACCGTTTAAAATATATTTGGACATTTTGTGAAAGATATCTTCAACATTTAAACGGTATATATGCATTTTATGAAAGATATCTTCACCATTTAAAATGGATATGTGCATTGTATTCCATATGCATAGCAATTTTAAAGTCCTTGTAAAGAAATTACATGTAACATGAGTTATGTTCATCTCCATGACATTTGACAGATGCAATAATAGCTCCATTTAATGAAAACAGTTGCATGTGGGTTTCATTTTAAGTTGCAGCTAACAACAATCTATTAGGTTTGTTACCAAGATTTAGAAATAAGCAAATACTATCGCTTCCATTTATATATTGGAACAAACCTCGAAAAATTCTATCTCTTCATCAGGAGCATAGCCTGCAAGTTGATTTAACTTCTCTAGAATATTTGATGGCTTGTCATAGCTCTTGACAAAAAGTCTTCCAACATATCTGGTATGCAATGAGAATAGATTAAAGGCCAATACCATTCTTTTATCTTTACTTTTCAGGGAATTACTCGTGTCTATCTTTTCTATAGATATTTTCTACATATAGAACCTCATGGGAAACAAGGGAACAAGAAAAATACCTTAACTCCCCTTTCTCAGGCTCATAAAGCTTAAAGAACAGTAAAATGTCATCGCTTTCTTTATCAGGGAGTGGGATGGCGCGCAAATTCTTAATCATAGTACAAAAATTTAATAAGACGAATGATGAAAAGAAAGGCCTTCAAAGCTCATTTACTGAATACATTTGGAATTATCATGAATTACCTGTGCACGCTCTATTTGTCATCATTGGGATTGTTACTTGATAACCTTTTTAAATGGTTGACCTACAATCATATAACAATCTGAAATGTTTCATACAATCATATGGCTTTGATTCAAAAAGTTAAGTGTCTTCAATTTAGTACCCATATTAGTAAGTCCGAAGTGTAAACGGTGTCGATCAAGAACAAAAGCAGAGCCAATCAACAAACTCTAATCACGCCTTCCACATATGATTCTACTTGCATGTTTTCTCTTTTTTTTTAATACTTATATATTTTAGTTTTATAGACATTTTATATAAATGGGATGATTATAAAATCCTTCATTAAAATTTGATGTAATTATACATAAACTGTTTGTAGTTTGAAAAATTATATTTAGTAACAATATCTTTTTTTTTTCATTCAATAATTTAATCCCTCTATTAGTCAAAATTTATAGAATATTCTTATATATTAGTAAAAGATATTGGAATGGAAAACTATATTTATCCGCGAATGACTTACTCCTTATTGGAGGTCAAATAAATTTTTTCTAGCAAAACAACCTTTATAAGGGTGAAGATATACCTCCTCACATGCATTAGCGTGCGTGAAGACGTATAAGAGCAATTTAAATAGAAAAAAATTATTTGACCTACAATACCTCAGTAATAAGTCAATCAAAGGTAAATTTGGATTTTCATTCAATTTTGTTTTGCTAATATCAGCATATTTGGTGAATTTTGACTAACAGGAAGAACTATTTATTAGATGAAAATAAAATCAGATGTACTGGATGTAATTTTTCAAATCACATAAAGTCTAAGTATAATTATACTGAACTTAAAGAAAAGGCGGTCTAATTATCCCTAAATAAATACATATTTAATACTATAATGTAAAATATATTAGAATTGCGTTCAATGAATGTCTTATTTTTTGAATTCTATTAAATAATCTGATAATTTAACTTATATATTTGCAAAAGTTATGATTAATAAATGATTTAGTATTTTTTATGTTGTTCTATACATTATGATATAATACTACTTATTTTACATAATTAACAAAATAATAAATTAAATTGCTATAGCAGTATCATAATTATTTCATAATCAGTTTGATTTTATTTTTAGAAAATTATGTTTTCAATTACATATATATTTATATTATTAAACAATTTTGTTATATAATTAATTCAGAACAAAAAACATAATGTAAGATAATATTCTTTATAGTAATGAAAAATTCCAAGAAATACTGAATATTTTTTATGTGTTTTATACATTATTAATGAAATATGTAAATTAACAAGTTATGTATAAATATTTACATAATTTAATTTGTATCTTTACACATCTTTGGTTAAAATTAAAATACTAACAAAATTATGAGTGTGTTTTTGTTTTTTAGACATTATTTGAAGAACATGTAAGATATTTTAAAAACAAGATAGGTGAAGTTAACCTTTTCTTAAAGAGCTTATAAGATTCAAAACATCTTACCTAGGATCTCATGAGCTCTTCAAAAAGAAAAAAGAATATTATTAAATGGTTCTCAACAGCTTATGGGGTTCTAAACATCTTATAAAATGTTTCGATCATGTTCTTATAAGCTTAGCCAAACACCCTGTTATTCTTTTTATATATATTTTGCAGTAAAATTTTTTCTTCGTGTAAGAGAGGTTGAAGAGGGAGCAAAAAGAGAAAGAACTAAAGAAGAAAAAAAAAAGCGGAAGCTAATATGTACATGCTTGTAAATGTAAATTATATTGACATTTCTTCTACATAGTTGTTGTTGTTGTTACTTGTATTATGTCGGGAAAATAGCATGTTTCGCCCAGTAAGTTAGTATTTTTAACCATTTAGCGTTCTACTATTCCTTAAATATCTATAATGTAATTAAAGTTGTACTATGACACTTGTACTACGTTGGGAAAATAATATTTTTTGTATCGTAATTTAGGGTCTTTCTACTTTTTGTCCCATTGGTTATGGAATTCTCACTTTTGTCCCTGTAGCTTATAAAAAGTAACACATTTGGTCTCATTACGCCTTTCTGTTAGATATTTTAACAAAATCACGTCGTTGTTGGGCCTTTACACTTTTGGTCCTTTGGTTACATGACTCTCGCTTTAGTTTGAACTTAAAAATACAGCACTTTTGTTCCCACAACACTTAACTATCATGTAGTTTTTTTTTGTTAATTATCTAATAAAAATGTGTCATGAGACTAAAAGTGCTAAGTTTTGAAAGTTAGTAACCAAAAGTGATAGTCCCATAGCCAATGGGACCAAAAGTGGACGGCTTTATTTTATGGGAAGAAAAATGTTATTTTCCCATACTTGTACTATGTTCATATAAGCTAAAATAGAAGATGATTGACAGGAAGAGATTGCCAGAAAATTTCTTCTACCAGTGTACTTCCAGCGTTTCTGGCAATGGGGAAAGCGCCAAAATAAACTCATCGTCCTAATCGGCCATTGACACTCATAGAGGAGTCCTACACCGCAAACATCTTATGCTTCTTAATTATATTTTTTATCACTTTTGCCAGATCATTATGCGGTTTTTCCTGATTGTGTTCACATTGGATTTTCTACTCCTGTTGCATCTTCTATTTAGTTTCATATATATATTTTGACGTGTATAAAATCTTTTTTCAAGATAAAATTAATAACATAATCTTTATATACGTGATGTATATATATATATGAAATAAAATAGAAGATGCAACAAGAATTATAATAGAAAATGTAGTTCGAGTCGTGTTGGGTAATATATAGCATTGGCATCTTGTTTTCTATTTTCTTTTGGGTAATTGTAAGGGTATGAGTTCGACAAAATTTTAAGACTCAAACTCAAGTTCGGGCTCGACATAACTTGAAAACGAAAAACTAAGTTCGTATTCAATGTTATTTATTAAGAAGATTTAAAATTTTGATTGGGAAGATAACTTTAAAACATTAATGTATTTAAGAATATTTATTAAACATATTACACAAACAAAAGAAAGATTTACCTTATGTTTAATCATAAAAATATTTTTATATATATACATTTTTTTAATCAAAAGTAGTTAATAAATTATGAAAGTATAATGGAAATTATAAATTATGAAAGTATAATGGCAAAACAAAATTATCTATTTGTATAATTTTAAATTCTAAGAGTTTGATGAATTTTTAGGTTATTATTACAATATAAAAAGCTTAGGGTGAATTATATTTTGCTATTGGAACTACACCCTTTTTTACACTTTGCTATAGAAATTATTTTTTGTGTCAACTTACCATATCAACTTTGCAAAATTGGTACTTTGCCATATATGATCGTCCTTTTATTGATTTTATGCCGAAAGAACATTACATGTTGTGCATATATGAAAAATATCACATCACATAACCCTTAAACATCACATGCACACTGGATGTGATGTTTTTTCGATAAAACTTGGTTGAGAAATAGTTATAAATGGAAAAGTGTAAAATTTTGTAAAGTTAAGATGGTAAATTGACACAAAAAAATTTTAGATGCCAATGTATAAAACGGTCATAGTGCGGATGACAAAATATAAGTAATCCAAAAGCTTATTATGTCTAACACTGTAATGTCATACAACCTCAAGCATCATATTTATCCAAATAATTTAAGAACTTATTTTTAAAATAAGAATAAATATCTATAAAATCTTAAAATATCCTATAAGATCTAGAAGCATAAGATGTTTCAATTAAACTTAGCCAAACATCCTCTAAGTTTCTTTTATAAAAGTAAAAATGACTTGAGCTGATTTTTTTGTCAAACCTTAAGATGCTGGAAATATCTTTGTCATCAATGTTGCACAGTGTTTTATCCTTGTCACTTTCACGTGTGTACACCAGCATATAGGCATTAGACTGCCCTGTAAACTTGAGGGGGGCATTATCTGGATTTGTCGTCATTACATGCTGTCAAGACATAAATGAAAAGGTAAGAAAGTATCAACAAGTTTTAAGAAAAGTAGAAAAAATAAAAGGAAAACTTACTTCTTCTTTACCTCCATAAAGCTCGTCTGAAGCCTTTATTATGTCTTCTTTTGTCACTCGTTCATCGTCGAATTTATACCTGAAACCATTCAGAATGATTTTCTTTATGTAGTTTGCAACGAGAGATCTACATGTAATCTATTGCTAAAAGTAGAAAATTTGCATTTTAACATCTCGAGAAAATAGCATTTTTGGTCCTATATGTTTGGGCCTTTTACAAATAGTCCCCTTTCAAACTTTTCTCATTTTTAGTCCTCATCATACTTTTTCGTTCAATAATTAATAGAGCTGTTAGAAGGTTTTTAAGGGGGATTATGACGGTTCCATTAATTATTGGATGAAAAATGTACATAAGGACTAAAATTGAGAAAATTTTCAACTTATGGGATACAATATAAGAAAATCGTAATAAATGGGACTAAAGTGAAAAAGGCCCTAACATATGGGACCAAAAATGCAATTTTTTCTTACGTCTCACAATTTACTCTTTGGCAATATCTTGTCCCATTGTTTTCGAAATCACCATATTGCATTCCATAACTCCAAAAAGTTTTCAATTTGCATGCCAAGCCTTAATTCTATTAAATTTATTTCATAAAAAAATTAATAGTGTACCAAAATCTCAAACAGGCTAACTTATAGGACGTGAAATCAATTTTTTCCTAAAAAGCATTAGTTAATGGCCTAATAATAAAATAGTGTGTCAAATGAAGCTAGTTAAGTTTAAGCCTCTCAGACTATACAAAGCTAAAGAACATTTACAAATATAGAAATGAATTTTTTTATGGATTAAATTCCATAACTAACTCAATACCACTGGTTGGATAGAGTTGGCCTTATGAAAGCATAATAGTGTCCGGCGTGCACCCACCACTACGGACCAAAACATTGCAAAGAATGAAAATAGTCAGAATGAAATGTAACTAAAGTTTTGCAAGTGTGAAGAATAAGAAAATTTAGAGATGTTGCAATTTGAATAAGAAAATAATCCCAATGGTCAATTTTCGCTGGAATAATTTTTTTGTCCTATATTTTTTGAATTTTGGCATTATCTTTATCTTACTGGACTTGCAAAATAGGTCCTATGGCTTTCTACTTTTATTACAAATTTGGTCCATACCAGTGGGAGCCAAAGTATTGTTTGAAACCTAGATGAATGGAGGTCGTCTGTACCCAAACATTGGCCTAAGATGCAAACCCCTGTGGAGAAGCTCTGAGACCCCAATGTTGATCTTTAAAGCAGATGTACATTGACGTAATCCTTCGGTCCCCTCATCCGTCCTTCGACCTGTTTATGACAAACTCTAAATGGGCTTAAGAAGACCATTTCATGAGTTGATAAAATAGTTGAACCGATACGAGATAATGATTGAAGAATCTGCACCGTCAGTATTGAATTTGGAGGCTTCAACCTCAAAATCGAAAGGCAAGGGAGACAGACGCCAAATGACAAAGAAGGATGAAGCTATGTCAGCCATTGCAAGCATTTTCAGCGCTCCTGTCGCCTTGATGGGCGAGGGTAGAAGGAAAATGGAATAATGGTTTGGCAGTAAAAATTTACTTATGATGTTTGCATAAAATTGCCAAAAGTCATTAGACAAGGGAGTGTCGTGAACTCCCCTTCACCCAACTATGGCATTTGTTAAGAAAACATGATTATTATTCTTATTCCCAAGTGTTGGACACTTGCTCTCGAAATGCATTTTCACAAATGATTTGGAAAACAATTATAATTGAAAAACAACACTTGATTGTTGGGTATGCTACCTAGCATAGCCGCACCATTAGTCACCGTAGAGGATAACAACTGGGCTACGCACAAGATAAAAGGCCTGAGATCTCATCACAAGCCCAAGGAAAAAATCTTAGACACCATCATCGGCTTTGAGTGACGATAGGAAGATGTAATATGCGGTTGGACCGCAGGAAATAGGCAGAAACAAAAAGTAGTCCTATAAGACCTAGCCGATATCGCAGATTGCTCATAATCAATTTAATATGGAAACATGAGTAATAGGCTTTAAGGTCAAGTGGGAGATTACTGGGATGGGTGACCAAAAGCCAATTGAATTGGTTGTTTTGAGAATTATTGAAGTAATCTTTATTTAAGCAATGTTTTCCCGACGAATATGATAGGTATTCTTCTTTGGCACACGTATCTATTGTGCTTACCAAATTACATCAAGCATTGGTTTGACATCACAACAGATCCCCACTGACCACTTTAACAACCACGCAACAGTTGGACTGCGGATTGGATGGCGGTCATGAAACCAACTGCCAAGGGTTGGGTTTGAAATGTTCCAAGTCGAGGGCCTCGAGACTGGGCATCGAGAGTCCTACTGAGACTTGCATTAAGAGTCGCATTCATTTGATGAGTGTCGTGTTTCATCGGCGACAAATGTGGGATGTTTATGCGATCTTAGTTGGTCGATTGACAAGGTGTGGAATCGATTGAATTGACTCGTGGGGATCATTATAAGGTAGCCTTAAAGGCTTGGTCGGTAATAGTCGAATCCCCGACTTTGATAGTAAGAGCGTAGTCCTCATACATGAGAATCATGACAGTCACGTGCATGCGATGATTGTATCTTAGATTTCTTTGAGAAGTGATCGTGTCTCAAATATGGTCATCATAAGCCTTGTCTAGTGCAGTCAATGTATGTAGTGAGGACAATGAGTTCCTTAGAACAGGATCCGTTCCCTGTCAAAATGTGACAGAGGTATTTCCTATGCACTTGGAGATGTGTCTACACTGTACAAAGCTGTGGCTGCAGTCGTTGATCGAATAGGAAAAAGAGGTTACTATGTCGAGCAATTTGACATAATGCGATCTCAAGTAATAAGCATAGACACCTAGTATAGGATGGGAACCGGCACCCAATTTCATGCCCTAGACTAAGGCCATGAGATGGTAAATGGAAGGACCATAACTGTATGGACTTGAGAGCCTAAAAATTCACATCGATATTCGTCTAATCTCTAGTTCCAAAGACAGTTGCTACACGGCCACCCATGGTGATGAGCTTTCTTGATCAAGGGTTGATAAAAAATTATTAATTAAATTGAATTTAATTCATAATAGTGTTGGACACTAACGCAAGTCTAGCTGAAAGGTGAACCTAAAAAGTCACACACAAATCACCGAGAAGGGACGAGGAATTAATTCCTTAAATAATTGGATTACTTTTAAATAAGACGGATCCATTAGATGGATAAGCCCAAGAATAAATTAATAGGATTAATTTATGATGGGCTTGCTTTTATTATTTATTAAGTTGGACTTATTAATTAATAAAGACTTATTGGGCTCATATGTTTAATTGATTTAAATATATAATGGACTTAAGTAAGTGGGCTTTAATTAAATTGAATTTAATTTTATTGTGCCTTGTATTTTAATTAATTACAATCGGTCCAAGCCCCTTAATTAAGTTGGTGGAAATGATTAGAAAAGAAAATTATTGACTAACAAATTAACTTTTCAAAAATGCCATGTTAGTCATTATTCATTTTGAATAAAGGATTTTATTATCTTATAGATGGTTAAATGAACCTACACATATTTTAATGCATTCATACAAGGTATATATATGTTTATTAGTTATTTGGAATAACTAATGAAAAAATACATAATACACATTATAATTTCCTGCACCCTAACTCCACCTCTCGGCCGACCCTCTTGTATACACACTTGGTGTGTCTTTTTCTCCCTAATTTTTCTCTTGCAACGAGGATTCAGGGATCCCAAATTCCTGTGGATGTAGACGCAATTTTAAAGGGCTTCTACGTTGAAACCTTGCGTGAATGGGTCAAACAAAGGATACTCGAAATAAATCAAATCAAAAGGTAATTCTTGATTTACGATTTATGTATCTCTCATTTTTCATTCAATCATAGCCCCATTTATTTTATTGTTATATTTGCATAACTACATCGAATGCTCGGGAAGTCCAAGGGTACAACCCTTGAAATTCTGGTTTTATTAAGTTTCGTTTTAATTTACGTAATTTTATATTACCGCTTCCGCTTGCGCGTTCCCGGGCCAATCCAATCGTTTTTTCGCGGTGCTTTCAAATAGTGGTTGTGACAGCTTTTCCCTTGCCATTTTTCCTCTTCCACCATTCGACCCTCTTGCCTTTCGCTTTGGAGGTTGAAGCCTCTCCTACCAATACTGCCGACATAGACTTGTGGGTCATCGCCTCATATTGGACCAGCATATTAATTAACGGGTCGTAGGACAGAGGAAGCAACTGAAGGATCACTTCAATGTACGTGTCATTGTCAAGCCCAACATTGAGGTCTTCGAGCTTCTCCACTAGGGATAGCATCTTAGCCCCGTGACTTTGTACAGATGATTCTTCGGCCATCTTGGTCCCGGAGAATACTTTTGTGGCGGCATATATAATATACGTATTAGGAATTGCATAAACTTTCTTCATGTGGAGCGTTATCGAGAGAACATGATCCAGTCTATCTTATTGCTTTTGGATGTCATTAGACATCGAAGCCAATATGATACTACGGACCTTGCGGTTGTCCTCAAGCCCCTTCTCGAATGTGACACGTTCTTCAGGCGAGGATTATTTTGGCAAGGCCGTTGGGAGTGGCTTGTCCAAGATATAGTCCTAGTTCACGAAATATAGGACAATCCTCATATTTCGCAGCTACTCGTTGTAATTCTGCCATTGAATTTCTTAGTCTCCGTTATCATGGTTAAAGGGTTCTTAGATATTTTCTAGAAAATAAAAAATTAAATAAAAAACAGCAGATGATTGTAATATTATGAATTAAGGGTCTTCACATTAATGTACAAAGGAGTCAAATGATTCTCTCATGATCATCGTCTGATTAGGAGGGACACTTACCGATGAAGTATTTGGAACTCCCCCTTATATCGTTGCGACTTACTCTTTTGGATTGTATACCCCAACTCGACAAACTCGATCAGTGTATCAAGGGTTGGGAAGGTACGATTTTATTATATGCGGGACGAGTACAACTTATTAAATCTGTTCTTACTGTTCTTGGTGTATATTGGGCAGCTACTTTTATTTTGTTTAAGGGTGTCTCTCGGGAGGTAAAAAAGCGACTGAGGGATTTCCTATGAAAGGATTCGACTTCTCGTGGATATGTGAAGGTCGCTTGGGATTGTGTATGTCGACCTATTAATGAAGGTGGTCAAGGCAACCAAGACATCACTGCCCTCAACCGTGCTCTTATGGGAGTTAAATTATGGCAAGTTATTCAGGGTAATAGGGCATCTATCTAGGTAGATTGGATCTATCACACGAGACTGTGAGATACTTCTATCTGGACGTGTCAGATCGAAGGGGTTCATGGGGCTGGCAAAGACTCCTCCATCTTCGGCCCCTCATTCGACCGTTTGTTGAGTATGTTATTGGAGATGGGGCTACGTTGTATTTATGGTAGGATCCTTGTCGTGAGCTAGGCCCATTTATTCGATAGTTTTCAAATGGACCTAGCCTCACGAATACACGGCTGACAGACAGAGTTGTTGCTTGCATTAGGGATGGACAATGGCGTTGGCCACTCCTGCGATCCCACGCATACCCTTTAAGATCGCTCACGGATATTCAACAGATTATGCATTCCCTTCCACACATTCATGGTGGTAATGACCGTATTTTGTGGCAGACTTAGACAGCTACGGTACTCCTATCGCTCCGGGCTGAGGGTCCTAAGGTAAGTTGGTCTTCACCACTCTTGGGCCCCTTTAAGATCCCTAGGCATACCATTGTCCTTTGGATAGCCATACTTGATAAGCTTTCTACCATGGACAGACCTTGGTTATCTCATTTGGATAGCTCCTGTGTTCTTTTTACGGATGGTGCAGTGGAAAATCACCGCCATCTATTCTTGCACTGGCCCGATTCGTGAAGTTGTTTGCAGGTGATTTAACTCACACTTCGCTTCCCATAGCCGAATTGCCCGTGGCCTACCGACGTGTTGTGGACTGCTAGCAGACGGAGGGGAAAGCACATGATATATGCATCCTATCGTGCCTTACTTCATTCCTTTATTTATCACATCTAGCGTGACCGTAATCTTCGACGTTTTCATGGGAGCCATCGTGATTCACGGACTTTGGGTACACTTATTCTTGATGATGTGGGACAGAGGATTCTTACTGTTGAACTACCTTAAGCTGTTAGTACATGCACATTTTATCGTTTATAGAGGATTCCTTAGTTTGTCAAGGAATCCACCTAGTTGATGCTTGTTGTACTGTACTTATGTACCCCCTTTACTTAATGAAATTTATATTTACCGAAATATTATGAATTAAGCTTAAAGACTCTCAAGTGGGGTTTCGAATAACATTTCCTAGTAAGCTTAGGATCCACAAGTGAATTTGTCATGCTCCACTTTTACGATTCAAATGCCAAAGGCCTCGTGGGAGGTATCCAGTACCATTCTCATTCCATGAGTTTTCCAAGATCCCTTACCTCACTTTTTCACATGATTCCAAGACTCCAAGCGAATCATGTTACTTGGTGTTAGGCCCCATCCATCAACCAAATCACATTTCATTCGCCGTCCCCCACGACTCGTGAGATAGGAAAATGGTGAACATGTTCCTTTGTTCACAATAATGGTGCAGCTTTCCTCTATCCTAAATGTATCACGACTAATGAGACCACAATTGGGTATCGATAGCTTCCTCACCACATTGCTATGGATGGAAGGCTTGGACGGATCAAAACCATTTCGATCGAAGTCCATTATAGTCCTATTTAACTTGGTCCAACCAAATGAGAGTTAATATTGAGTTTTTAGACCGAGACCTCTTCACATATTAACATTGCATGAACAAATATCAAATATTTAAAGCATTAAGTAAACGCATCGCGTGCAATGAAACCTAGCAACCCCTATTGGATGATCAAGAGCCCAACCTATGTGACTCACTGAACCCGCAGTGAGTCTAAAGACTGTCTAAGGTGACCCTATGCTATTACAATAGTGATTTACCCATCAACATATAAATGGGCCTTCAAACTCCTTCCTTCTTCGCGGACCTTCATCTCCATAGGCTTGCTTTTATATAAAAATTATAAAACCTCACCGAAAACCAATGTTACGATCATTACAATTGAAATAAGAAATCCCGATAAAAAAACATAGGGAGTACATAGGGGGGGGGGTGAGAGAAAGCGTTATTATTCCAAGGCATAAAAAGAGAGAAAGGAGAAAATAAATCACAAGGGCACACAGGCCCACCCAACAAAATAAAATGCCATCTAAGGCTCCGTGATCATCCATTAACATTCAACTATCACATAATAACAATTAATCATGCTAGATAAAAAAAAATGAACATCCCAAGAAAAAGAACATGATATCCAATATCCCGACAAACAATTATATGCAGAAAACAACAAGTTTAATATTTGCAATTTAAAAGGATAACAAAGTTTCATGCATCCAATGCACGCAAACCAACCAAATTAATTAAAGCAATTTAATTATAGAAAAAAATCTAATATTATCCAAAATTAAATCACAAAAGATAAATATCTTTAAGAAAATATGGAGAAATTAGAAAATCCAATTTTTCAAAAGAAACGGTAAAAAACGGCCTAGCCGTCGACCGCAGTGACAACACTCGCCCGAGAGCGCACGCTCTGCACTGCTAGTCAGCAGTGCACTACTACAGTACCTTAAAAAATATTTTTTTATTTCTACACATTAAACTGAAAATAAAAGTAAATATTTTACTATAAAATTCAATTTTCTTAAAATACTTAAATCATCCAAAAAATGAAAAAAATTGAACAAGTTAATTTTCTCATATAATTATACAAGAATAGGCAAAATGAATAACATGATTCAAAAGCAATAAAATCACGTTATCATGCTTATTCACATCGAATCGGGCAATGATACCACTTGAAATCAATAAAAATGCGAGTGGATCACCCCGAGAATGCGCAAGCGAAAGCGGTAAATACAAATTCACAAATTAAAAATCAAATTAAATAAAATCATGGTTCCAAGGGTGTACCCTTGGAGTTCCCGGGCATTCGATGTAGTTAATTAAATTAATAATAAACTAAAACAGGGCTTATGATAAAATTAAAACTATAAGATGCAAGAAACGTAAATCAAGGATTACCTTTGGTTGATTTACTTCGAACTTTCTTTCATTGATTTGTTCATGTGTATGTATAATAGATATAAATGTAATTTCGTATTAATATTTTTACAAAAATTATATATATCAAAAAATATCTTTAAAAAAATAATTAAGAGTGATCATTCTAAAAGTGAATATTTGTATAGTTCAACAAACTTATAACGTATTACTGGATAATAAAATTTAAGTAATGTGATCTCAGAATAATTTTATTAACTCAACGTAATATATCAAACATCAAAATTTAAAATTAATGACACAATTAATTAATATGTACATAATAAGTAATATGTAGTTTAGTAAAATAAAATAAAATAAAAGAACATTTATGTTTTATGATAAACTAGAAATTTTCATGTTTTTTCTTGATGTAACAAATTAATTCACATAGTAAACATTTGATGAATCAACAAAAATACTTGAAGGAAATACAAAATATTTCTTTTAGAGTGTTCAATCTAAATCTTTAGAGATCTTTTAACGCTAAATTAGGCTAGTTGGACAAGCATTTCAAGAAATATGGTACTCAAGTAAAGAAACATTAGTTATAGTTCAAAAGCAAGTATATACCTTCTACCGTTTTTCTGGGAATAATAGTTGTAAAAAGGTTGTAAGTTTAGCTGTTCAAAATTTATTTGAAGCAAAATTTAAAAGTGAAAAAAAAAAAACAATTGAAATTGGACTGTTTGGATAAACAACTTTACACTATATGCATTTTTTTCCTATATATGCATTGTTGGAAAAATTGTATTTTTAGTTAGGAATTCAATACTTTTAGTCTTTTATTTTAAATAAATATCAAAATGATCCTAAAATTCAAAAAGTCGGGCATATTTAGTCTACTGCTTTATGAAATTTTCGAAAATAGTCTCAAAATGGGAAAAACTCAATACATTTAATCCTCTTCTTTATGAGATTTGTGGGAATAAATGTGTCATGTTTTCTCAATTTTTGGACCATTTTGAAAAATTTGTAAAGTATATGACTAAATTTGTCGGGTTTTCCAAATTTTATAAGCATTTTAAAAATTTCGTAAAATAAAGTGTTGAACTACTATCCTATGGAACTAAAACTGTGATTTGGGCATGCACTATTTTGTAATCAAGAAAGGAGAGACTAAAACATTCCATCATAGATTAGTTAAATTTTGTAGACATTTCAAGTTCGAGAGAGAAGAAAAAATCTCCATTCTCAAATCAGTATAAATACAAACCATCATTCATCATTAAGAAAAATACAATGGAAGCTCGTGTATAAATAAAAGAGAAAGGAATCTAGGTGACAAACTACAAACCAACCAAATCTAGGAAGAACAGAAAAATTCTAACAAACAAATTAATAATACAGAAAAGGACAAAAGATCAAAACTGTACAAAAAAGACAAAAAAAATGAGGTAGCTGGTGACCTACAGGCCAAGGTTGTAAGCGACCTGAAGAGCAGCGATGCAACCTCGAGGACTTGCACATTCTTCACAGCCCCCCCTTAAGCTGGAGCCGAGGAAGAGAGGCCCAGCTTGGGAAGGAAGCGAGCAAAATCTGCAGCAGTGAGGTATTTAGTGAAGAGATCGGCAACCTGAGCAGAACTGGGAATGTGAGAGGAAGCAATGAAGCCATGTGTGAAGTGATCGCAAACGACGTGGCAGTCGATCTCTAGATGTTTGGTGCACTCGTGAAAAACAGGATTGGCCGTAATGTGAAGGGCAGCCTTGCTGTCACACCAGAATGGGATCGGGAGCAAACTAGGAATGTCGAGGCTGCAGAGTAGGAAGGAGATTGCACGAAGCTCGCTGACCGTGGAAGCCATGCTACAATACTGCGCTTCAGCAGAGGACCTGGAGACCGTGGCCTGCTTCTTAGTCTTCCACGAGATGAGAGATGACCCAAGGAAGATACAAAAACCAGTGATGGAACGGCGAGAATCCAAGCACGACGCCCAGGATACATCAAACCACAAGTACGAACCAGAGGAAGGGAAGGAGAGACCAGTGTGGGATGTACCTTTAAGATATCGAAGGATGTGAAGCGCATCAGAAAAGTGAGAGGTGCAAGGTGATTGTAGGAACTGACTGAGCTGTTGAACAGCGAAAGAGATATCAGCAATTTGTTGGAGAGCTCAAGGTTCCACTACATTGAAGCTTGCTTGAGTCCCTATAAAGACCTCTACAATATGCAGACAAAGCCAGGGGGCACATCAGGTAAGGCCTTAAGTGGATCCATGTACACATCCTCATCCAGAAATCCATGAAGGAAGGCATTATTTATATCCAGTTGGAACAGGGGCCATGAGCGGGAGGCTGTCAAAGATAAGAAAATTCGACAGTAACGAATTTGGCAACAGGAGAAAAAGAATCATAATAGTCAACTCCGTCAATCTGCTTTTAACCTTTGACAACAAGGCGGGCCTTGTAGCGATCTAGCGATGCATCTGGGTTCAACTTTAATTTGTAGACCCAGCGCGACCCGATAGGTCGCTTCCCGGGAGGCAATGGTGCAAAAGTCGAAGTGTTGTTAGCAGCCAAGGCCGCAAGCTCCTGGTTCATGGCATCCACCCAGTTTGCATCCTTGCACGCCTGAAGATAAGTCTTTGGCTTCTGTAAAATAGATAAGTTGGCAACAAAACGTATATGTGCAGCACTAAAGGATGTGGGATGGCAAGTAAAGTATTTTGAAGAACAATGACACACATAATCCTAAGGCCAAGATGGTTTAGAGGTGACTCTCTACGACCTACGAGGTTGACCAGGGGAAACAGGAGCTATCGATGTAGGAAGTTGAGGACCAGGGGAGATGGAGCAAGAACGACTTGGAGTGCGACCCAAATCAGGAGTGGAGGAGGAATCCCAGTTGGAAATAGGAACAGGTGGTTTTCTTTGGAAAGAGAATGAGTGTTCATAGAAAATCACATCTCTAGAGGTGGACAATGTTTTTCTAGCGATGTCATAGACCTTGAATGCCTTTTTTTAGTGACAATATCCAAGTAAAACTCATCTAGTGGCTCGCTCATCGAATTAGTGTTTGTGAGGTCGAATGTTGGTTGCATAGCACAGACACCCGAACACCTTTAGCTGAGATAGGTCAGGGGATTTGTTATAGAGGACCTCAAATGGTGACTTCAAATGGAGTATCAGTGTAGGTAGTTTGTTTATGAGGTAGGTCGCTGTGAGGACAGATTCTCCACAAAAGTGTTTGGGTAAGTGTGACTGGAAGTGTAAGGCGCGAGCTACTATGATGACATGTTTGTGCTTATGTTCTACCACCCCATTCTGTCGTGGTGTGTATGGATAAGAGGTTTAATGTATTATACCATGCGACCGAAAGAGACATCAACAATGAGAATTGACGAACTCAGTCCTATTGTCCGAACAGACGACCTGAATGGATTTTTTGAACTGAGTTCGCACCATTATGAGGAAGTTATATAAGACTTGAGGTGTTTGTGATTTATATTTAACAAAAGAGGTTCACATTCCTCTACAATAGTCATCTACCAGGGTGAGGAAATAATGGCAACCAGTGAGCGAGCTAATGTGATAAGGCCCTCACAAGTCAATGTGTGATAGTCCAAAAGGGGAAGATGATCTGGTAAATCTGACCAGAAAAGGCAGTCTTTGTTGCTCTACCATAGGACAAATGTCGCAATCATGATTAAAAGAAACCAAACAATGTTTTATTTCAGAAACATGGATATGTTAAATTACAATGGGTGACGGATCACCCAACCTTTTATGCCACAAAATGCTATCACTATTGTGAAATACAGAGCAAGTACTGTGAACAAAACGACTAATGATAGTAGGATCGAAGGATGTCTCATTTAAGCGATATAGATTTCTAACTTGCTTGCCCACTGCTATGACGTGCTTAGGCTTCTGGTCCTGAAAGAGGCAATAAGATGGGTGAAAAACAACTTAGATCAGTAAAGACGAACAAATTTTGGGAACGGAAAGGAGATTGAATTGAAAAGATGGCACCAAGAAAACATCTGTAAGAGGTAGATTTTTGTGAAGCACAACACTTCCTGTATGAGTGATAGATCGAGAAGTTCCATCAGGTAAGTGCACAAAGGTTGGATGAGTGAGAGGAGAGAGATTATCAAGAATGCAAGTACTGCCACATATATGATTAGTTGCCCCCATATCTATGATCCAAGAGGACAAAGAGATATGCGCAAAAATAGTAAGAACTTGATTCATACCTGCAAACTCATCAATCTATGCCAGGTTGCCTTGTGCAGGAGGCTGCATGGTATTTCGCATCAATGCAAGCAGCTCGTGAAGTAGCTCCTCTTTCGTGCTCGTCTATGGCAGATTGCCCTTCTCATTTGCGACCTGCACGGGAACACCTCTGTTGCCGCTTCCCTCCTTCTTCGTTTTATCTGTGAGCTCTTTGTACAAGTCAGGTGTCCCATCCAACTTAAAATAGGTGCTCTGATTGTGCCCGGTTCGCTGACAATGCTTGCAGTGCAGTGATCTCTTGTCAGTATCAATTTTCTTCCTCTCAGGTCATGTTCCCTCCTCTCAAGTCGCGCTTCCTACCTTATATGTAAGGTTGTGCTTTCAACCTCTGTGATCTCCATCTGGACCCTTCTCTGCTTCTCCATACTTTGTATGATGGAGTAGGCTTTGTTAATGGAAGGAACGGGCTCCATGACTAGCAATTGATGTCGTGCAGTCTCAAAAACATTGTTGAGCCCCATCAGAAATTGCATCAGCTGTGTGAAAGTAGCTAAGTCCTCCACTGCCTTCCAGGTCCCACAGGTACACCCGTTGCACGTGCACTGAGGCGTTGGCTTCAGTTCGGCCATTTTGTCCCACAATCTCTTCAAATTCGTAAAATAGATTGACAGGGGGAGATTACCCAGTGTCATAGAGCAGATTTCTCTCTGAATTTGGAACAACTGAATTTGGTAGAATGGTGTAAGTAGAGGATATGGCCGAGAGGAGGCAGCGGAGCAGTAGGAAAAAGGTGTGTAGAGCTACAAAATATGTGCATTATATTTGGTTTTATATTTAGAGTGTTTTGTTTTCTTTTGGAAGATAAAGAGACAAAAATAAAGATAAATAAATATATGTTAGAAATAGTATGTAAGTTTGGATTTATATTTTAATATAAGTTATGTAAAATAGGTGTTGTAAGTTTGGTTTTGTATCTTGAAAGAAAAAATTCACTGTTTATTGTCAAATCATGCCTCTTTTATATGAATTTATAATTAGGGTTAGTTACATTTTTAATATCAAAACAATGGTTGCTTTATACTTTGACATCTAAACCTTTTTTTGGGTCAACTTGCAATTTTAACTTTATGAAATTTTGCACTTTGTAATTTATAAATATTTCTCAACCATTTATTTTGTAAAAAACAAAAACACATGAAATGCACATGTGATACTTAAAGGTTATATAATGTGATATTATTTACATATGAACAGTCTGTAATATTTTTTCCACAGAAAGATCAATACAATGACGATCATATATGGCAAAGTGCAAATTTTGCAAAGTTGAGATGGTAAATTAACACAAAAAATAAGTTTCGGTGGCAAAGTGTAAAAATGGACATAGTTCATATGGTAAAGTATAATTTACGCTTATAATTATATATATTGTTTTACTTGTAAGTGGATTGAACTATATATATTATTGTATATACATTTTTTGCATGCAAAATCATACTCAATTTATGTTTTATTTCATAAATAATAAATATTATTTAAAAAATAATTTCATGCACATTGATAACGGGCTAAGAATTTATTTTGACGTTCTATTCGAATTACTAAATTTAAATAGACTACTTCAATAATATATTTAATGAATTTATTTAAATAATTTAATAGTATAAAGTTTTTCATGAATTAGTAAAAGCACACAACCAAAGTTAGTTATTTTAAGACGACATTTTTTAATAAATAGTATATATTTAAATTAATTGTAGTATGTTTATAAATAGAATGGATCTAAGTTAATTACACCATATCTATAAATATGTGAAGATTTAAGTTAATTACACCATATTTAAAGTAGAATAGAGTTAATAAATTGTACCATACTATAGAATTTAACAAATATTTCTCTCTCAGTGTTTGTTTGCTAGATTAGAGAGTTCTACTAAAGAATACAGAGAGTAAGAAAAACTCCGATTTCTAACCCAAATTGGGTTGTAGGAGAGCTACGAAACCGGTCAGTAGCAGTCGTAACTTCCATCGGGAATACGTTGAAGACGGGTGAAAATACCATCACCACCACAAGAAAACCTAGCAAATCAACCACCACTACTTGATTTTTGCCACAGCTGCGGTGCTTAAAACCGTGATTTGAAGCTCTAGAATCAGCTTGTGTACAAAGAAGGGTTGCTCAAGGTAACATTTTTTCGGTTGAGCGCGTTCCCCCATTATCTCCGGCAGAACGGGTTGGCACACAGAATGTGAGTGATGGCGATTTAAACATGGCGGCAAAAGACGACGGACGATGGAAGAAAAACGTGAGAATGTACTTAAATGAATTTTGTATATGATGTTGAGAAATAAGGTAAAACCCAAAAAAAAAAACGAAATAAACACAGTCCAGGTGAATTAAATCGACACAAACATGTGGCCTGTTTTGGTTTATCTCGGAGATGGGCCGAAAATAAATAAAAGTGGTTTGATATTAATGTAATCATTTTTATATAAACACCCTTTCAACAAAAATAGAAGAATTTTTTTTTTTGATGGGATGGACTCTCCAAACACTCTCTGTTCTCTCATACACACTACCACACCTTCACAAACACATTGTACAACTCTCTTCCACGGTGAACTTGACAGCGATGGGGAGGACGCCGGCGAACCTGTTGCCGAGTGTGCGGATCATTGGGGAGAGGATGCTCTCGATTTCTTGGATGTATATGAAATAGTACCGACCAGGGAAGCAGCGACAATGGCGTCTCTACTCTTCACCAACGCGGCTAGCGGATGAGATTCGTGCCTCCTTTAATATTGCAGAATTATTAAATTTGGCGCACAAGATTGTTGATTATGGCAATGTTGTTTCTCTAGCGGCATTGGAAACTCTAAAACATAAGTGGGTTATGAAATTTCGCCTGAACTTGTTCTCGCGATTGCTGCACCGAAGGAGATGACATGCGCGACTTCTGCTACTGTTGTTGGCCCGGCATCGGGGAATATGGTTACAACAGCGGATACGGAGCAGGCGAGGAAGGCAGCGCCACCAGCGCAAACCCTAGATGTGCAACAGTTTTTGGGTACATCTGTTGTTGTATCAGCGCGGACGATGATTAAGGCTGGGGTGTTGGGGATGTCTCAACCGTCTAGAAAGTCTTCGGCTTTGGAAAAGGACATGGAACACACGGCGCCGGTGATCTTGCCGGCAACGAACAGTGTTGGGATTTCTGTTGCAGCGTCGTAGTCGCAGCAGATTGACGAGTTTGGGGTTCCTTAAACGTCTAGAAAACGACTGGCTATGGATGAGGGGATGGGTCATGTGCACACGGCGATAGTGCCTTGCTGGCCGGCAATGAACGGCGCTAGAATTTCTGTTGCAGAATCTCTGTTTCTGCAACCTACCCGGCGGTCTATTTCTGCTCCAGTGACAGTTTCAACTCCGGTGACTGAAACTGACCGAACTTTGGGTGCACACTCTGATAGTGGCTAATATCTCTTCCGGTAATACGGGTTTGTTTGTTGGAAATATTTCGCCTGATAGTTCTGAAATCCCAATTTATGATGATAAAATTGCTTTTGAGTTTTAATAATTCCTCCGGAAAAGCTTTGTCGTATGTTGCACTGGTAATGAAAAATGGTGAAGTCATAGTATGACCGACGTTGGAATCAATTCATGATGGGTCTCATTCGTGGAAAGCAATAGCAGTGGGGTATTTTTTGGGCAAACGCTCGTACTTCTATCACTGGAAAGAGTATGTGACTTCTATTTGGCCTTCATTGAGGGAGGTAACTGCCACGATGAATGGGTTCTTTTTCTTCCACTTTATAATGGTTATGGATATGGAAGATGTAATAGAAGGTGGGTTGTGGCTATACTAGGGGCAACTGATCGTGCTCCAGAAATAACAACTAGGAATGGTAGTGCGTAAGCTCAAACACACACAAGTCCCAGTGTGGATCAGATTGAGATACCAACCGGTTGAGTTTTGGACAACGGAGGGATTAAGCACAGTGGCTAGTGGAGTAGGGAAGCCACTGTATCTGGATGCTATTACGAGAGCATGCACGAGACTGAATTTCGCTCGTGTATACATTATGCTCGATATCAAATCGAAATTGCCTAAACACATCATCATTATGACCCCCGACAAGGATGGAGGGGAATCACCATGCAAAGTGGACGTGGAGTACAAATGACTCCCCCCTAAATGTAATAGTTGTATGAGGTTGGGGCATTCGTCTAAGGAATGCTTTTTGAACAAAGGTGCAAAGTCACTAAAACGCCCTGTAGCGGTCTATGTTCCTAAAGTCAGTGCCTCTATCCCGTAGGTTGATAAGGAGGTTAGCATTACATAGACGCCTCCCGTGAGGTCAGATCCAATAACGGGTCCTTCTAGCAACCGGTTGATGCTTCCTTGTAGCCGCCAGTTGCTCGTGAGCTTCCCAACGTGGAGGGAAGAAATAAGGGGTAAGGAAGTAGTCATATTCAATTCCTTTGACGCATTAAACTTCATTGATGATGCAGAAGCATCTACGAGGGGTCCTAATATCAACAGCCCCATTAGTGGTGACCCATGTTGAATGCTGCATTCTGGAATGTTCGTAGCCTGAACAAGAGGGATCAACTGCTAGCTTTGAAGGACCTAGTGGCTGAGTTCAGGTTACATTTTGTTGGCATCCTGGAAACTCGGGTACGTGTGAATAATGGATATCGTATACAGGCTGTTATTTTACCTCAGTGGAAATGGTTTGTTGACAATGAGATTACTAGGAATCGTATATGGATAGCATGGCATGATGATTTCATTGATGTTAATGTGCTTGATCTTGGATCCCAATTTGTACACTGTCGTGTGATTATATGTGCATGTAATGAACCGATGTTTATTACAGTTATTTATGGTGCTAATGAAGTTATTGATCGACGTCAGTTATGGGAATCTTTAAATATGTTGGGTAATAAGTCGATGGATGACCCGTGGTTAGTGGAGGGTGGCTTTAATGCGGTACGTGATATCAGTGAGGTCTATGGGACCTCCGGAGACATAAAGATGGCCATGGAGGAATTGTATGCATGTATTCAATCAACTGCTTTGCATTCACTTTCCATGCAGGGTGAATGGTATACATAGCATAATTACAGCACGACTTCGCGTAGTCTATGGAAGCGACTAGACCGGATGCCTATTAATGATACATGGCTCACACGATTCCCCACATCATGCTACACCAGTCTCTTGCTTCGGACTTCAGACCACTCGCCGCTTGATTGAATGGGGATAGACAGATGCAGTTTGGAGGTATGTTTAGATTTGATAACTATCTTACTCTCTCACCGGATTTTATCTCTAGTGTGCCGAATGTCTGGCAACATGTAATCGTAGGCGTGCCTATGTATGCTGTTACACGGAAGCTGAAGGCTTTAAAGCCTGTCTTCAGGCAGCAGAGGAGAAATAAGGGTGACATTCCGCGCAATGTTCAGCTAGCAAAAGGTTTTCTTGAGACAGCCCAAACATTACTGAGTATGGATCGACAAGACGAACTATTACTCTTATTGGAACACTGCTGTGCTGCCGAATGGTATACGCCAAGGCGGTGATGTTGGAGCAAATCATGCTACCACAACGGGCAAAGATGCAGTGGATGAATGGAGGGGACAAATGCTTGAAAGTCTTCTTTCGCAAAATAGCCCAAAGAAGAACTGCTCGGAGGATCTTGCAGATTAATGACGAGCAAGGGAACACCTATATAGAGCCAGGAGAGGTTATTCATGAGCTCATCTCCTTTTACCAGACTCTATTAGGAGGGGTACGAAGACAACAGGTAATTAATATTGGGTACTTGAGACCATGGCGAGACATGTGTTGACAGAGGACACCCAACTTCTCCTCAACCCAGTTACAGCCGATGAAGTCAAGCAGGCCATTTTTGACATCGCATACGAAAAGGCACCAGGACCTGATGGATATTCTTTCAGGTTTTACAAAGCAACCTGGCCGATTGTGGGAACAGAAATCACGTTAGCTATTCTGGACTTCTTTGCATCAGGTAGGATGCTAAAGCAAATGAACACCATGCTTCTAGCATTAATCCCTAAGGTACACTCCCCTATGATGGTCACAAATTTTTGCACTATTTCTTGGTGTAATGTCGTCTATAAGATCATTGTGAATATTCTTGTTTAGAGATTGAGTTTGACTTTGGATAAATTGATAAGCCCCTGTCAGGCAGCTTTTGTTCTGGTTCGCAGTGTAGGTGACAATATTATGTTAGCACAGGAACTATTTACAAGATACAATCAAGCACGGCTTCCCCCACGATGTGTGCTTAAAGTGAACATTCGAAAAGCCTTTGACACGGTAGAATGGAATTTCCTCCTAGCAGTTCTGCACCTATTTGGGTTCCCTGCAAAGTTCATTCGATGGGTGGAGTGTATCATATCACCCTCGTTCTCAATTGGTCTTAATGAAAAACCACACGGTTTCTTCGCAGGGTCACGAGGGTTACGACAGGGAGATCCGTTGTCAGTGTACCTATTTGTCTTAGTGATGGAGGTACTTCATTTACTCTTACTTCAATTTATTGATCAGGACATGCTATTCTCCTCTCATTGGAAATGTGGACCATTTAAATTATTTTAGCTTGGATTTGGCGATGATTTACTACTTTTCTGTAAAGCGTATATGGCCTCAATTGGGGTGTTTAAACGGGGTTTGGATCGATTTGCTGAGTTATCTGGACTTCGGCTTAATGTGCAAAAGAGCCATCTCATTTTATCACGAGCGGCACATGGATGAGAGACTTGTTATTAGCAGCGCTTGGGTTTTAGGAGAGGCATTTACCAATGGGAAACCTGGGGCTTCCTCTAATCTCTTTCACACTATCAATAGCGGATCGCCAACCTCTATTGGCAAAAATTGATAGTCGCATCCAGGGTTGGGAGGGTACGACATTATCATTTGAGGGATGGATTTAGATTATTGAATCCGTTCTCATGGCTTTGAGTATCTACTAGGCTTCCGCGTTCATTCTACCTAAAGGTGTTATAATGGAGATCGAGAAGAGATGGCGCTCCTTCTAACGGAAATGTGGTACTAGTGGGGGCTATGCAAAGGTAGCATGGAGAGAGGTATGTAAGCTAGCTGCAGAGGGAGGACAGGGCTTAAGAGACATCGCTATTCTTAACTGTGCCCTAATAAGTAAGAAATTATGCGATGTGATTCATTATGATAGAACATCCATATGGGTGGAATGGTTGTACCATGGGCGCTTGCGTAACACGGCCATTTGGACAATTCCTGAGCATGGAGGTTGTGAGGTTGGAGAAAACTTCTTCACCTACGTACTGTTATTCGACCATTGGTGGATTACCAAGTGGGTGATGGAGCTACGTTCTATTTCTGGCAGGACTTCTAGCACCCCCTCAGACCACTTATTCAAAGGCTCCCATGTGGCCCAGCAACTCACTGGTCTTGGACTCTCGGAGAAACTTAATAGGGTCATTATGGATGGGCATTGGCACTGAACCTCATCACAGACATGTTTGGAGATTGTACAGAATTTGCTAATAATCCATGGAGACGATGATCTTGTTCATTGGCGATATGAATGGATGTCTCACTGTTTCATTGCCATAGAGACGATGATCTTGTTCATTGGCGAGATATGAATGGATGTCTCACTGTTTCATTGCCATATCGTATATTACACCCGTCGTGACCCAAAGTAGGCTGGACTTCACTACTCTCGGGCTCCCTGAAGATCCCTAGGCATACATTCATACTGTGGCTAACTATATTAGGAAAACTATCCACGGCAGATAAATCGTGGTTGTCTTATTGACAACTTTGTTCTTTGCGATGAAGGCGCAATAGAAACACATACATACTTATTTTTCTGATGTTTTTATGCCAGACGATGCCTCATAGCTGTGAGACAGGATGTTCGATTCACATGACCGAACCGAGATTCGGCCTTGGACGTGGAGTGGGCTACTAGAAGTGGAGAGAGAAACATATTGTTAGTTTATCCTACCGTGCACTACTCACTGCATGTGTCTATCATATCTAGAGAGAGCGGAACTTGCGCCGCTTTGAGCAAGTTGATCGACCACCGAGCACCATCGTTGCAATCATAGTGGACGACGTTAGAGAGAATCATTAGTGCTAATTTATCACACTCTGTTACTACTTCTTAATTATATAGACTATGGCGTATCCCATGACCTGTCGTGGGAGACACCGATATTTGACTGTTGTACTGTACGCATGTAACTTTTTATTAATGAAACATACATTTACCCAAAAAATAAATAAATAAATAAACTTACACAAAACCCCCTACTGGACATATATCTTTCAATAAATCTATTTCGCAGACTTAACATTTTATAAAAACACACATATATCACAAAACAAAAGCTAAATGAACATTTATATTAACATTAAATCTTAGGGGATAAGGTAATTATCTACTTTCATTTGTTAATTTGTCCTTTCACATGTTCTTATACATAAGAGAAGTTTAGTCCTACTAACCTTAAAATATGACATCACAATGTCCTAATAGCCTAGCATAAAATATTTTCATGTAATGTTATATTGATTAAACCACCACAATTTTCTAACGTTACTGAAGGCTTCAAAACATAATGATAGAACTGCACAATGGCCAAGACTAAAATAATATAATAAATAAAAATTACTGCAAAATAGCAGAAACAATTTCAATAGCTCTTCAATCTATCTCTTTATATATCTATCTATCTATATAGGGAAAAGTGTCATTTTAGTCCGCTAAGTATGCCTAATTTTAATTTTAGTCCGATCACTAATATTTGTTTAGGTCCAGTAACTTATGAAATTGCTTACTTTTAGTCCTCTGACATATTTTCGGACAATTTTACCCCTTTGCAACTTTTAAAAGGCAGTTTTAGTCCATATGCACTCATTTCACATTTTTTCAGTAATGCTCGCCTAGAATGGTATCAGAGTATAGGTTTATTGAAGAAATATATGATTATATTGCATTTTGATATTATATATCCACTAATGGAGGAGACTCTGAAAACAGGGAATATTTCTAGGTTCTGGAAATACAAAGAAGAGAATTTCTCATAGAAATTCTTGACAAATGTTACAATAGTCCCATGAGGATTGATCCAAAACTTCTCACGCTAGAAGAAGAACAAGAGTGGCTAAGAAATTTTGAGGTTCGACAAGTACTACCAGCAAATGCAGTGAGGCGTCTACATTCCACTAAAGTCCATGGTAGAATCCCAGCCAGGAGAAGCAGAACGGGTAAATTCCTTCATAATTTCAGTTCTAAAAATTATGACTGATTAGAACGAACTCGAGTCAGATACATCAAAGATCTCCCAAGATATGAGGGAGATACAAAAGACAGTTCAAGACTATGGACATAGGTTAATCCATATACCTATGAAAATAGAATCTTTGAGCCAAAAGGTGGACAAGGTACTTAAGATCCTTCCCGATCTACACAAAGGCCTTACAGATCTAAGGGCAGAAATTACAGATCTGAAAAGAAACTAAAGGGAAAACCCTGAGACATCAAGATCCAGACAGGAGGGAATCAGGGACGCCCTCCGAATAGTACTTCTTCTACATAAAAAAGGTAAGGCCACGGAGATTCCAAAACTGAAGTCCAGAGAGGTTCTAATTATCGTATCTATCAGATTATAAAATAATGGAGATAACAAGAGTCGATCTATCCGATCTATAAGAATTAGCAGAATCCTTTTCCCAACTCGGGATTACGGATTTGGTCAATATCCAAACAAATGAAATTACTCCAGCACTACCACCGCCGGAAGGAAGTACATGTTCTAATGATCCTCCACAGGATCTACCGATGAAGGAAAGTGCGGATTTCCACACTAATGCCACTCCAACGTTTGTGGGAACCAGGGTAAAGGAAAATACAGGGAGAAATCCAAAAAGATTGCCTAAAAATACACCTTGTGCGAGGACCATGCTCCAGCCCTTATATCCATATGGCGCTATACTGAACCTGGATATTATCAATTTTTAAATTACCGAGAATTGATAGACGAACGGGTTGCCGCCATCAAGATAGCAGCAACTACCCTAGAGCTCGACAAATAAAACTTCATAAAGCTTATGGAACTGAGCTTGGAGGAATCTGTGAAGATCGGATGGGATAATACCCCAGAAGATACCAAAGCCAGCATGCTTGTCGGAGATTCGAAAGGCCAGATAGCAGACCGACTAGGAAGGCCTATCAAGATACACTTCATTGGAGATGGATACTTTGAATGAAGTAGAGCAGAAAAGGCTAGAGAATATTCATAGGCTCTCTTCAGCCTTGAATTAAGATGTATTTGCGCAGTAGATGAATATATCTACTGGTTCCGCAAGTATTTCCAGAGTGGAGTAGCAACAGAAGTAGCAGCTCTAATGTTCTTCACAAAAAGATGCAGTCCATGGAGGGAAATGTTGATCCAGCCATACAAAGTACCTGAAGGACAGCTACATTCGGTGGCGCAAAGCATGAAAAAAGCATCCATCCAGAAAAGCATGAAAAAAGGCTGAGAGGTAAAATCAAACGAACTCCTCCTTGTTGTGATAATAATGATTTTCCGACAATTATAGAAAAATCAAGCGAGCCGAGGAAAAGGAGGAAGCAAAATAGTGACACCTACCACAGGAGTTCCAGAAGAACCTTTTCCCGATGGAGATCATGGTGGTCCAAGTCCAAAGCTAGAACATATAAATATGGACAAAAAGAACAGGACCTACAAGGGTTTTATCCCAAGGATCTAGATGAACAGATGCAAGATCCACTGGAACAACCCCTACAAGAAGAACTTTCAAACGAGCCCGTACCCGAGCCAATGAAAATTTCTAAGATTGCAATTGCTGGACTTGCGGAGCAAGAGGACCTATATCTCCCGATTGCCCGTAGAAACATGGTGAATTGAGAAAATTTGAAGCCACGAATGATATTCTAGATGTACTTTACTATGGCGATTTGGTACCCATCTACCAATTCGGAGATCTTCCTTTAGACAAAAGCGTCTATGAAGACGAAATAGAGACTAATTCAGATGCATCTTCAACCGAGTCAGAATAATTACAATAAGGGAGATAGGCTACAAACTTCCGGAAGCCTATCAGGGTTCTTTTCCAGAATGACGGTGTCAAATAAAACCATGGAAAGAATCATGCGACAAGATTCCAACCTCAGCCCAAACGATGGATTTAGGATTGCAGGAATTGGAAAAGTCCTGAACCAGATAGGACTGGACCAAAGTAAGCATCACATAATCTACAAAGTAAGTTCAGGTGAGTTTGCTATACCTATGGAACTTACTTGTAATGTGATGAAAATACAACTAATTCCTAAAGAAAAATTCTTGAAGAATTAAGTAAGCTTGAGAAGAACTAGATATTACTATGAAATGGATCCACATAGGAACTATTGAAATAGTAATAAAAGCAACGTTTAAGGAAGTAATTGATTCAGAAATACATTTATCAATAATGGATAGAAGAATCAATAACCTAAGAGATGGTTGTCTTGGAATAATGATAGGTAATTTGTATGCAGGAAAATTAATGTTTGACATTCATCCTAGGATTGCATACAACCTAGCAGACCAAGATTTTAGTAGAGTCTTAACCCTTCATCGAGATTTCAGAAGAAAAGATCTAATGAAAGAAGGTAATATACCATATTCTATAACTTATAGAATAGTTTCTGCCCTTTCTAATACACATCATTCAGATTTATTTTTTAGGAAAGAGTATATTGAGATTCCTAAAATTTTCAAAGAATTTGCTATGGTAATGACACCAGATCCTATTAGAATACATAGAATAGGTGGTGTCGATATTGTTATAAACAATAGCTTCTATAAGGAATCCGAGGAGGAAATTCTGAACCTTAAAGAAGCACTACTGGAAATGAAATTGCTAGACATCAGCGAAAAAAGCAGACTTTCTCTTGAGAATGTCAAGCGGCTCATCCAGAGGAACTTCAGTTAAAACCCTCTAGCATGGTGGAATAGGAACAAATCGAAGCTACTCTAAAGGACAAAGATCAATGCAAATACGAGTATGTTCGATACAAACCTATCCAGATAAACATGGATGATAAGAAGGATATGTAGATGATAATCAAAGAGCATATCAGTCTTGGAGTCATTGAACCTGGAGTCTCTACCTGTAGTAGCCCTGGATATTTGGTAAGAAGCCATGGTGAGATTAAGAGAGGTAAACCCAAGTTGGTTATTAACTATCAAGGCATTAATAAAATATTAGAACTTGATGGTTATTACATTCCTAGTAGAAAATACTTAATTGATTGCATTAAAGGGGCAAAAGTGTTTTCCAAATTCGATTGCAAATTTAGGTTTTATCAGATTAGGATGGAGAGTGAATCAAAGAAATTTACTACATTCTTCACACTACAGGGACAATATATCTGGAATGTGATTCCAATGTGTTTAGCTAATGCACCCTAGATATTTCAATGAAAGATGGATAGTCTTTTTAAAGATTATTTTGAATTCGTGTTTGTCTATATTGACGACATATTGATTTCGTCTAAAAATATGAAAGAACATATCAAACATCTTGAAATATTTTCTGACGCATGCCATAAAGAAGGTTTAGAACTTTCTGAAATAAAATGGAATATAGCTGCCAATAAATTTTAATTTCTACGAATTCTTATTGACGAAATAGGGATTGAGTTACAAGACCATATTGTGGAGAAAATCCGCAATTTTTTAGACGTACGCAAAGATAAGAAGCATTTGCAGAGCTTCTTGGGAGTATCTTTAATAAGGATCTTGCAAGATACAGAAAGGATTTCCAACCACTCTTGAAAGAAATAAAGAGTGCAAAGTGAAAATGGGAAGAAATCACCACAAAAAGGGTTCGTGAGCTTAAACAGGATTGCACTAACCTGCCAAAGCTTGCTATACCATAGGATGAGGATGAATTTGTAGTCTATACAGACGCCAATGATTAGAGATGGGCAGAAGTGCTCATGAAGAAGACAACAGAGGGGAAAAACCTTGTAGATAGACATGAGGGTTGTTCTCAGAATAACAAGCAAAAGTTTGGCATATTAACAAGAAAGAATTCTTTACGGTGGGAATGCTTTTAAGAAATGGCCCTAATTTTTACTTGCTAAACAATTTACTTTAAAAGTTGATAATACTAATAGTAATGCTTTCTTAAAAATAAATTAGAATCGAAAATAGAGAAAGCTCGTATTATCAGATGGCAAGCTGCATGCCAATATTATTGTTATAGTATCATCGTTATAAAATCTCGTAAAAATATTCTTGCAAAATTCCTGACGAGAGATGTAGGCAGCTAAAGCAAACTCCATCATGTTGAGACTCAGACACCTCCGGAAAAACCTCGAGGAGCTTGACAGAAAGTTAAGACAGCTAGCTGTTAATGCCCAAGTTGTCGGACAAATTCAAAGAGCTGATCTAGACACTGTCTAGGTTGCAATAAGGAGTTCCTTATTGCCATCCACCTCGCTATGGAACGATTTACGAGAACCAATACGGAAGGCGTTACCTTTGCGGACGACTCACGAATTTAGGGAGCATGACCCAGAATATGTCTTAAGAGTAGAGGGCTCTAGACCTGTAGCGTCGGATTCAAGTACCGATTGCACAAAACCATCACCAGACTCCGGTGAAATGGCAACTATTGAGTCACAGTAAGTGCAAACTCCTGTGGGTTCAAGTCAACCCGGTACCTCCAGGGTTAAGTAGGAGAGATTAGCCTTAGGCCAATGACGGGCACCTCTAAGGCTAATACTAATGAATTGATATCTTCTTAAGCTTGCCAGGAATATCAACGAATGTGGAAAAATTAATTTCTCGCAAAGGAGTGAACCCTGGCAAGACCATTATCGAAACATCCGGAAAATATACCAGGGTCTGGATGTTAGAGGGGTCAAAACCAGAAGATCTCCGAGAATTGTATGATTTTAGAGCTCTTGCTTCAGTTCATATTATGTCGCCAAGCTTTCCGGAGATTTCTAAACTTCCGGAGTGGATTAGTAGGGTGGTCTTTGATTCATGGCAAAACAACCCCCACTTAAAGAGGGGCAACGTTTTGGAGTTAAAATTTGTATCAGTAGCTCCAGAAATTGCACGAAAGAGGTCTCATCCAGCATACCATTTTATGAAGCTGCAGAGGCTAGATATGGTAGCTTTCAACAAGATCAAATCTGCCTCAGAAGAAGTTTCCTTAGTATCAGCCATTAATGAAGATAGTATCTCTACTAGGAGAGCTTGGGGATTATAGG
Source organism: Sesamum indicum (assembly GCF_000512975.1). Classification (NCBI taxonomy): domain Eukaryota; kingdom Viridiplantae; phylum Streptophyta; class Magnoliopsida; order Lamiales; family Pedaliaceae; genus Sesamum; species Sesamum indicum. The sequence continues at coordinate 59,440 of NW_011628056.1, read as the reverse complement.
TCTGTCTCACAGAGATGGACAAAGTCAAGTATCCATTCAAGATTTTCTCAAACAAAATGAATGGATCGTTCCTGTTAAACTCCATGACATAAAAGAAGAGGTTGTTAATCTGGGAAAATAAGTTGCCAGCAGCTGAAGCAACTAGGATGAAGATGTGTAACATGTTGCATGTTGGGCAATGACATAATCATTTATGCCCTTGCTATGAAAAACAAGAAAAGGCCTTGTTCGGGACAAAAATTCGGGTCACACAAAATGAACCCGAACCAAACCAGGAAAAGTGAAAAAGAAAATTTTTACAAAAAATAAGTAAAAATAAAAAATGTAAAAAGGCAAGGATAAGACTATCGGCAGAAAACGACAAAGGCCAACAGTCAGCAAAGCAGGAAAGCCAGCTGGAAAGTATGTGACCGGCAAACTACTATGGCCAACAGCTGGGAATCACGAGGAGATGATGAATGCAATGACATCATCATAAAAACAAGTTTGGAGTCCAAATTTGATGTCCGCGAACGCCTATAAATAAAGATACAATGAAGTAGAAGGAAAGGATCCGAAAACTTCTCGTACTCTTCAAATCATTTGAATATTGAGTTCTTTTAATCTTTTGTAGAGTTTTAATCTTTTAGTTTATGGGGGTTTCCCCAACAAGTCAAGTCCTCTACACTATGAGAGTCTAAATGGTTGTCTCCTCCAACGGAGAAATAATATCTATGTAATATTCTCTATATTTTTTCAATAAAAGTAAGGTTTCTGTTCAACCGATTTGTCCAAAATTCTATTAAGTCCCTGTATGGTTGTCCAAGTGCCAGCGAACAATTTGATGCGGTTGTATGGTTGGAGGAAGCCCGTAAAATCGAGGACTTGCAAAATCGAGGAACAAAGCAGTCAAAGCAAGGTACGAATTTATGGGCTCTTAATTTATTTCGGAAGTATGTTGGGCCATTTTTAGAGCATTAAAATGGACTATTAGGCTTTATTACCAGAAAAGGGCAAAAGGGTCATAAAATTGGCTAAATAACCGAATCTAAGCAAAAGGGAAAGATATAGGACTAAAACTAATATTGTCAAAGATAAAGGACCAAAATTATTTTAAGGCATAAATAAAGGACTATTCGGATCTTTTTCCCTATCTATATATACTTCTATATATACAATTAAAAAAATAGACAATCTCCCAACAATAATATACATGAAGCCAAGTATAATTAACAATTACAAGTACTATATACAACTCATATAACGAATCTAGAATACGGTCCTCACTTTGTCCATTCTGAAGAAGTTGATTGGTCATCCATGGCACAAATCTAGAACACCCACAATATGTTGTTGGATTACATGTGAATCGACATGAAACCCTATATCAAGAGAAGCTCTCCAATATATGTACAAATATGTATATTACACTCTAAACTTTTACAAATGTTTTACGGGTGAATGCAATTTACCCTTTGTGATATTGAAAATGAGCACATTACCCTCTATGAAAAAAATATAGAAATTTACCCCCCTATACTTTTTTAAATGAAGCAATTTACCTCCTTATATAGGGAGGTAAATTGCTTCATTTTGGAAAACATAGAGAGGTAAATTGTTGTATTTTAAAAATTACAGGGAGGTAACTCGCTACTTTTTTTTTAACAAAAACCACCTAGAGCTAGGGGGAGCTTTTCGGAGTCCCCAGTCCGTCTATATTAAAATGCAAAAAATAATTACAGCGGGGAGAGCTACCTCCCTAGAATTTCTAACGAAGCCATAAACAAGGAGTACTACTCCCTTATAACAAAAGACACAAACAGGTGTACTAGAAAAATTATGGCGAGTCAAATTGCTATTTGTTTTTTAATAAGGGGGTAATTTGCTCATTTGCGATATGACAAGGGGTTGCTTGCATTTTTTCCTATATTTTACTTATGATTTTTCAAGATTTGGTTATGTAAGGACCCCACTGGCGGCCACACTCCTAATTGTATATCCTCAAAGGCCATTTATGTGAGGTGCGATACTGAAAAGAAGAGGTCATTGCAGATATTAGTTAGAACTATTCTTATAGAAAACACAAACATATCACAGCAACTGAAGATATAAAACAAATATATGTCATGAATTTGTAGACTCAGTACGTTGCATGCCTTATTTTTGTTTTCAGAGAAACTAAGGTACGTCTTGTGTTCTATAGCATGCCATGTTAAGTTTTCTTTTTGCGCATAAGGGTCAGGGCTCATAATATAGCAATCAACTTATTCGTTCAGTAGATAAAAAAAAAAGGACATGTAGCATGAAATGAAATTTTTACATTATATTTGGTTTCAATTTTGCTTCATCTCTGAAATGGGCCAACACATGGACAATACTTGCCTTGATTTGTTTTGAAAGTTTTGGTGGTGTTTTGAGATGTTTTGACATAGTGCCTCATTTATTTTTTGTCAAAATAAGTCTACACTAATTACAAGCCCAACAACTAAAAAAATTATATACATACTCATACATATATATAAATATATATAAACGAGACATGATTTGACAATGAACAGTAGTTTTTGTCTCTTACTAAACAACACCAAACATACCATACTTATTTTATATTATCTCCATAAACAAATCCAAACATACACACTATCTCTAACACATATTTATTTATCTTTGTTTTTCT